>NC_135962.1:15090017-15240017 GCF_053455715.1 Rhinoraja longicauda
AGTTCCTTAACACTGGGTGTCAGGTGTGTGAACGCTTAAAGCAAATGGAGAAAGTCACGTTTCTCCATGAGTTAGTCAAATTTGATAGGATCTGCACCATAAGCAAAGTACTTTTAATTTTATTATGATAAATAGCACATCTAGCTACTAAAGTTGATGTTAGCTTTTCTAATAATTTCAAAGTCAACATAACCACACAATAACACAGGAAACATTTAAGCAATAGATTATAGAATCACTGAACTGTCAACAGAAATACGAATTGTAGTTTTCATTAAAAAAATACATTTTACTTGGAAGAAGTCTTGTAGGTTTAAAAAATGTTTTTTTGTTTACATAGGACCATGTTGTGTTGGTTTTTCTGGGAGTGTCAGATAATTTGAGGATATTACAGCAATAAATCAAATTACTGCTACATTTCAGCTTCACTCAAGGCAATTTCAAAAATACTGAGTGTTGTTGGATCCTTGTTTGCACCTCCCAGACTTCTTCTTCTTGATTGCCGCCAGAAGCTTGCGTCCTTTTCAGGACGGACAATGACAGTGATGTCAACATTTGAAACATAGATGATGGACAGGAAAGAAGAAGACATCCCAGACTATATTTGACTGAATAAAGGCCAGGAGATCGGCTTGCGTGTTTTGGATGAGTGGCTTTCAGTACCACTCTTGTGTAATTTATACACATTCTTTTGCAGAGGGTGCTTACATAAAACACTACATCAGCTGATGAATTGGAGATCAGACTTTATTCAAAGCAGTCAACAGCAAGATGTTAACTTACTGAGAAAATTGAAATCTTCAAAAAGGAACAAGCAAACTACAGCAACTTTGCGAAAAGAGTGATTTTCTTGAAAAATGGAATGCGTGGAGAACAATTTAATATAATCAGGAACATAAAAATCAAACTGTTATTGCTGCGTGTTCTACAAGTTTACCTCAATGGTCTCCATTGTGATGAGTATACTCTTTAAAAAAAATACTTGTGCGTGTGTTTTAAAATTTATGTCTTGCCAATTTACAACTTCTGATATCGATATTGTGCTGTAATGCAGGAAACAGAAAAGCCAATTTGCCTGTTGCAAGCAAACACTTAAAACAGTAATGCATAATGACCAAACACACTGTTCTTGAGAAGCTGTTGATTTAGGGATAAATATTGCAAAGAACTCAGAGGATAATTTCCCTGTTCTTTTTTGCAAAACTACCAATAATGACTTTATGTCCTCTCTGAGCGGAGATAAGACCTCAGCTAAAAAAAAAAATTTTGTATAAAGAACAGCTCCTCAGATAGTGCAGTAGTTACTCAGTAGTGCATTGGAATGTAATTTTGGACATGTGGTCAAGTTTGTGGAATGGGAATTGAACCCACAGCCTTCTAATTTTGCAGAAGCATGGTATTTACCAAACCACGGCTGCCACTGAAGTCAAGGTTGCATCATGCATCATCAGTCTGAAGAAGGGTCTCGACCAGAAACGTCACCACATCCTTCTCTCCAGAGATGCTGCCTGTCATATAACATATAACATATAACAACTACAGCATGGAAACAGGCCTGTCCGGCCCTACCAGTCCACGCCGACCATTCTCCCTGACCTAGTCTCATCTACCTGTCCCACTGAGTTACTCCAGCATTTTGTGTCTATCTTCGGTCGCATCATGCATCCTTGGTTGAACCATGCAGTCATTTTGCTGCTTTCAAAATCCCCAATTGGAAACCAAATTTGCAGTTTGTGAACAAAATCGTTATAGGAACTGTTACATCAATCCCATGTACACAAGCACACTCAAAAGTAGGTATTTCATAATGTACAAATATGAATCTATCTATTGATCCATCTCGCTTTACAAGTGTAATCAATTCTGACTTTAGTCCATTTGAAGGCACATAATAATTCGAGCACAGTTAAAACTTAGGACTGCAGGTTGCAACTATACGGCATAATTTTCAAACTTAAATATTTAACAAATATTTTCAACTTGTAACCAGCCAGAGCAGTTAAACTGATTTTAATCCCTAGACTTGTCTTACATTACTGTTTAGTTTAATGTTACATGGCATGCTAGATTAGGTGGTTAATGTAATCAGGAATGGACACTTAGTTATTCATGAGATGCTTTCTAACATGTCTCATCTTCACAAGTTCAACATAGAGTGCAGTCTATCTTTGAAATACATTAAATGCCAAACAGCAAAATACATCTGGATGCTTTGAGACACATCAAGCTACGTAATTTTTTTTTTTTAATTGTTTGTGCTTCCAGAAGCAGTCGCAAAATAGCATTAATACCGCGGTCTTCCCCAAGATTGACAATGTTCGTGAATTTGACAATTCATTAAATAAATCTAGAATCAAAAATGATTTCAGTACTACTTTTGGGACCTATCGCCTTTTCACCCAAGAAGCATTTCAATCACAAGCCTAGCAAATAGTTAAAGAAAAGAGCATCACAGCTAAAATTAAAGCAAAAACAAAAACTTACTTGTGAATGAGCATACAGGAAAACTAAGTGAACAAGATGAGTTAAAATGGTTGAAGCTTTTCTACTTCCACAGGAGATCTCTTGGCAAAATTCAAAATATTGCTACATGTACAAAATGATCACTTATTGATAAAAAGCAAGATGATAGCTGCTTTACCAAGAAATGGGAATCATTAAAGCAGTTCCTGTTTGCACCTGGTTTTAACCACCGCAGCCCACAAAACATTAAGGCAATTCCTTAAGATTGCATGAGCGCTCATGTAGTTAACCTGTAAAGGAAAGAGGAGGAGGGAGCTCACACACAGATAAGAGAGCCGGTTAGGGTGAAGGACAAACTCGCATTCAAATAAAAACTGCTGGAAACACCCAGGTCAGGTTGCAACTATGGAATAAGAAACAGAGTTAATGTTTCAGACCATAGACCCATCAGCAGAACCAGGAAAGTGAAGAAAAAAGTTAAATTTTAAGTTGGAGAGAGGAGGAGAGATAACTAGGATATGAGGAATACCTCATTTAGGAGAGGTGGCAATGATTCTGCTGAGACATCCGGTTGACACATTAATGACGCAGAGAGCGAGAGACCGAATTTGAAAAGTTAATCAGAGCTGTTGCAATGATCTTAAACAAAGAGGAAAATGTTGAAAATGTCCAGTATATCCGGCAGTTTGCACAGAGAGAGTAAAAAGGTTATTGCATAAGGGTAACCTGCAGCAAAACTAGCCAATTTGGATAGAAGCAAAAAGCAAGCTATCTAAGATTGTTGAATTCAAAATAAGAATAAAAGAACGTACGTTTAAAAAGGAGATGAGGAGGAATTTCTTGAGTCGGTGGATGGTGAATCTGTGGAATTCATTGCCGCAGACGGCTGTGTAGGCTGTCATTAGGCATTTTTAAAGCAGAGATTGGCAGAGTCTTGATTAGTAAGGGTGGCACGGGTTATGGGGAGACGGCAGGAGAATGGGGTTGAGAGTGAAAGATAGATCAACCATGATTGAACGGCGGAGTAGACTCAATTAGTTGAATTCTGCTCCCATGACAGGTATTTCTATTTTTTTTTTAAATCAACTTAGTCCTCAGTGCTAGGTATTTAATGAAGAGTTCAAACACTACATACAGACCTACAACTTAGGAGTTCCACTTTCAGAAAGATGTGCGGAAAAGCTGTACTGCACTGGCAGAAAATTACAGTGTATATGCCTCATTGATTCTTATGCATGTGAAGAGAAAATGGAATTTGGACCGAAACAGTATGAGTGAGGTCTGTTCAAATTAATTTTGTTGCAAATTCAGTCCCCTTAAGCCCAGACTTGAAGTAAGATTTCCAGTGGGTATGGCCACTTGAAATATTTTCTTCTAATCTCCTGGCAGTCAACATTTTATTTGGTAAATTACTGTATAATGTAGACCACCTCGCCAGGGAGAGAGGGGACCTCACTCAATGCCACAGCCAAGTCATCAACATTAGGTTCATTAAGTAAAACAACAAATTGTGTGACCAGTGAATAACATTCTAAAGTAAATTGCATTCTTTGTTTACTGTCAACTTAATTTTTTTGTGCATCTAAGTCTAATTAAAATGTCAGAAAGATCGACATGTGAAGTTTTCATCCTTCCACTCAAAATGCATGGAATCCCTAGCCCAGACATCTTGCCCTTCCTTCTGCCTTTAGTTTGGACACTGGTCCTAGGGGGAGGCTTTTAAAATTCAAAAGCAGGAATCAAAAATATAGATTTATACTTTCAGCAGTCTAACTGGAAAT
The DNA here is from genome assembly GCF_053455715.1 of Rhinoraja longicauda. NCBI lineage: Eukaryota > Metazoa > Chordata > Chondrichthyes > Rajiformes > Arhynchobatidae > Rhinoraja > Rhinoraja longicauda. Next base: position 15,094,262 of record NC_135962.1, read on the forward strand.
AATGAAATAAAAGCCCCAACCAAAAATGTACCACAGAGCACTGTTTCAATTAAAGCTCTGAGATAAACCCAGTGAGAGCACTGCAGCAAGGCATTCTTCTCAATTTTTTCAGGTCTTTGAAAAGATACCGTAACAACGTTTTTCTCCTGTTTCCAAGTGGTCATTTCTGAATATCTGAAATTTTCTTGATGTTAATATCAGTCTCACTTATTGCATACAGAGCTTCAATACAAGATGGAGACTTCAAGCCTCATTTCAGAGTAAAAGTCGACCTGACCCCTTATCATTTTTACCGCAATGTGTAATGTAATCCTTTTATTTTAGTTCACAAAACACAGTTAACATTCCAATGTGTCAGTTTTGGAAACTTCGATTGGGGTAAAAATAACTAAGAATTAAGTAGTTTGCTGGTGATATCTGGACATTTTCCTTAAACATTAATGGAAAACCACAGTTTTACTACCTCAATTAAAGCTTTTAAAACAGAAGCTAATTTCCTAAAATAATGAGAAGGGTTATCAAAGATACAGAGTAACTGATTAACTGAACAGATATAAAAACAAAAAAATTGCAGATGTTGGTTAATACACAAAAGGACACAGTGTTGGAGTAACTGCCAAATCTGTTGGAATTCTTTGAGGAAGTAAATAACAGGATAGACGAAGAGGAGTCAGTGGATGTTGTTTTCCTAGACTTTCAGAAAGCCTTTGATAAGGTGCAGCACATGAGGCTGCTAAAGATGATGAGAGCCCATGGTATCAAAGGGAAGATACTAAGATGAATAGCAGGTTGGCTGAACAGCAGAAGGCAAATAGTGGCAACAATGGGGGCTTTTTCTGGGTGGATGCTAGTGACAAACGGAGTTCCGCAGGGGTCGGTGTTGGGGCCGCTATTCTTCACGTTGTATATCAATGATTTGGATGAGGGGATTGAAGGTTGTGTGGCCACAAGCCACAAGGGAGAGGGGCAGGTAGTGTAGAGAAAACCAGGACTCTGCAGAAAGACTTGGACAAGTTGGGAGAGCGGGCAGAGAAGTAGCAGATGGAATACAGCGTAGCAAAATGTGGCGCATGTGGAGTTGGTAGTAGGAATAAAGCCGTGGACTATTTTCTAAATGGGGAGAAAATTCAGAAATAAGAGATGCAAAGGGACTTGGGAGTGCTTGTGCAGGATTCCCCAAAAATTAATTTGAAGTTGAATTAGTAGTAAGGAAGGCAAATGCAATGCTAGCATTTATTTAATTAGAGAGGACTAGAATACAAAAACAGGAATATAATGCTGAGGCTTTATACGGTGCTGGTCAGACCGCATATGGATCATTGTGAGCAAATTTGGACCCCATGTCCGCGGAAGGATGTGCTGGTGCTGGAAAAGGTCCAGAGATGGGTTATGAGAATAATCCCAGGATGAGCATTTGACAGCACTGGGCCTGTACTCGCTGGAGTTTGGAAGGAATGAGGGGAGACCGCATTGAAACTTACCGGATAGTGAAAGGCCTGGATAAGAGTGGGTGTGGAGAAGATGTTTCCACTAGTGGGAGAGTCTAAGACCAGAGGTCATAGCCTCAGAATAAAAGGACATTCCTTTAGTAAGGAGATGAAGAGGAATTTCTTTAGGTTGTGAATCTGTGGAATTCATTGCCACAGAAGGCTATGGAAGCCAAGTCAATGGATATTTTTAAGCCAGAGAAAGATAGATTCAAAGTCAAGTCAAAGTCAAAGTCAATTTTATTGTCAATCCTCAGCCAGTTTACACAGACAGAAAATCGAAATACCGTTTCCCACAATCCCGAGGAACAAAGTGCATAAAACTAAGTTAAAATTAAAAAGGCACAGCAAACAACAATCAACATAAAATATAAAATATAGTCACTTCAAATGCGTTAAAAATTTTTTTAAAAGGTGTCTGGTGCTGGATGTGCGTGTGTGTGGGGTGTTAAAGTCCAGGTCCAATAGGGGCAGGGGAGAGAGGAGGAAGGGAGGGGAGAGAGTTCAGCATCCTGACAGCCTGGTGGAAAAAACTGTTCTTTAGTCGGGTGGTGCTTGACCTCAGGCTGCGAAACCTTCTCCCTGAAGGCAGGAGGGTGAAGAGGCTGTTGGAGGGGTGGGAGGGGTCACCCACAATGCTCAATGCTTTGCGGGTGAGGCGGGTGGTGTAAAGGACCAGGAGTGTTGGGAGTGAGGCGCCAGTGATCCTCTCAGCAGTGTTCACTATGCGCTGCAGGGTCTTGCGGCTGGAGGCTGTGCAGCTGCCGAACCACACAGTGATGCAGCTGCTGAGGATGCTCTCGATGGCGCCTCGGTAAAAAGTGTACTTGATGGGTGTGGGGGCTCCCGCTCTCTTCAGTTTGCGGAGGAAGTAGAGGCGCTGCTGGGCTTTCTTGGCGATGGACGTGATGTTGTTGCTCCAGGAGAGATCCTCGGTGATCTCTCCTGGATTAGTATGGGTGTCAGGGGTTATGGGGAGAAGGCAGGAAAATGGAGTTGAGAGGGGAAGATAGATCAGCCATGATTGAATGGTGGAGCAGACTTGCTGGGCCAAATGGCCTAATTCTGCTCCTAACATTTATGAACTCAGTAGGTCAGGCAGCATCCCGGGCAAACATGGATAGATGGTGTTTCGGGTCTCGACCCGAAATATCATCTATTCATGTTCTCCAGTGAAGCTTCTGACCTGCTGAGTTATTCCAGCACTTTGTCTCCTAACTGAATAGATGTGCTTGAAAAACTTAATGGATTTCTAAGTTACAAAAATAAAGTTCAAATCTTCCACCACTTGGCCCACCAGACATAATGGAATGTGTTTTTCAGAGCAGATTTAAAAAGCGCCTCTGGCTTGGATGCAATTAATCAGCGTCCCAATGCTCGCATTTTTATTTGTACGTTATTACAAACACTAGATTTAAGTTGCTAGAGAGAGTTAGGTTCACCGGCATAATACTTTGTCAAAACCACTTTCACAATTCACAGGTCAAACTGACAAAATATTGAGTATTCGAACAGACTACAACTTCCTTAATGTGAAGAAGATTTTCAGTAGTATAATGGTTACAAACTGCATTTAGCCTGCGATTCCTACATTGGCCTCATGAGCCACCACAAAACCCACACAATCAGAGTGAAAGCTAGTCTTGTCAATCCCAAAAGACTGCACAAGAGAGAAAACAATAAACTGAGTTGACTCTTTACCAGCTCCTGCAATTACAGTTCAACATATATCCATTTCACTATTGAACTTGCTCTCTGTGGATGCAGAGAAAATTTGCCCACACTGATTTTAAAAAATACCAGTGCTAGAAAAACATGGTTATCCAAGGGTCCCGACCCGAAACATCGTTTATCCATTTTCTCCAGAGATGCTGCCTGGCCAGCTGGGTTACTCCAGCAATTTATGTCTATCTATGGTTACCTAAAAAACTGGTTCAACCACAACACTTGCTGGATGGGCCGCATTAAAGACACATTCGCATAGAAGATTCGATTAATTACTCATTAAATTCCTGACAATTTATGTTTCAACATCGTGAAGATGTGAAAAAATATCAATCAGCTGTGAAAGAACTGAAATGACCTCCACAGAATTTAGTCAACCTGTAGGTATTCGTGCCATCAGTTTTACAAATGCACAAATCATTCTATTAATCATAAATGAATAGAAATGGATATCCTTAAACCACCCCCGCCCTGCATCCCATCCCACATAGACACCACACAATATACATTCCAACTGACACAATGCAATGATAAAATGGAGCACAAGAGCAACTTTGGAGCAATAATCCCTTTCTTTTCCCTTAAGTTTACAAAATAATTATTTCCCAGTTGCCTTTTGGCACCTTTATGCGAGGGTGCATTTGGTTGAGCATCACCAACACTTGCCTTGTTTTCATTTGATGATGCATGCAATGTGTGTAAGTATAAATATAATGGTACATCACACATCATATGGAGTCCAAACTGGTTTTCAATTAAAGCTTTGGATATAGCTATCTGGTGAGAATTGCTGGATGGCATCAGAAATTAAAGCTTTAGTGAATTTTCTTCAAAATACGACTCCTGATTGAAATAGGCTAATTAAGCACAGGTCAGGGAATCAACGGAGAATAAATATTAAAATGCTCAGCAGATCAGGCACCATTTGGGCATGGAACTGACATTTCAGGTCAATGACCTGCATTCAGAAAGATCCAGATATATCTGTAAAATTAACTGTTTCTCTCTCCATCAATGCTGCCCAATCTGGGTTATGCTGCATTTTCTGTTCCTATGGCAACAGCAATATTTTTTTTATTTCGTGTTAAATCTGGAACACCTTTCTTAAGTGTGACTCAGCATCTACTTTGCTTCTTCCAATATGTAATTACATAATGCAGCCGCAATCACAGCTTTATTAAATGCCAAAGCTACAAAGTGTATGGGACCAGCTGCATCGGGTCATAGTAGCAGATAAGCATAAGATTGTAACAAACAGAATTAATAAACACAAAAAAATGCAAGGAATGCTCTGAAGGTCACTTTCAGAGGGAACACACAGATTACATTTCAGCTGCAGATTCTTCCTTGGCTGACAAAGTGTTCATTTATTGTGTTCAATAATTCACAAAACTTAAAGATTCTCCACGCTCACATTCTCCTCCTTGGAACTTCGAAGTTTTCTATTCTGAAATAATTACATCTAGCAGTTATTAGCTCATGTACAATTATTGGAAAAGAGACACTATATGCAACATGGTGAAGTGCTTTTGATGTTGATGGCAAAACAAGTGCTAATCACTGTTATCTGCAGTCAAATATCTCATTCTCATCACAACTTGAAACAGAATTGGAGATCAAGGGAAAATATGCCACTATTGTTCAGCAATTTGTATGTCCAATTACAGTTAGGGGGTTTATTAATTTGTGGGATTATAGACATCACCACCAAGGCCAACATTCTTCATCCATCCCTAATTGCCCTAGAGATGGTGAAAAAGCACTTAAACAGCTTCAGTACATCTTGTGAAGGGATTTGTTGTTGTTGATGGGAAATTCAAGGACAGAACTAGCAATTATGACATGTTATGTAGCATGGGTGAGGATCCTACAAGTCGTGATGTTTCCATTTCTCCTATCCTTTGCATTAGAGGTAAGGGGTTTGCAGATATTGCCTCTGAAGCCTGGTCAGGTAATTGTGGTGTACGTTTGTGGATAGCACAAACAGGAGGTGTGTGTTGGTCGTGGAAGAGTTGGATGTTTATATTGGCGGTTGGGCTTTTGATCATGCAGGCTACACAGTGCTGGTTGCTATTCAGCGTCATGGTCGAGCTGTATTCATCCAAGCAAAAGATTATTCTATCACATTCCTAACTTAGGCTTTGTAGATGATTGAAACTGCTTAGAGAGTCAGGAGACCAGTCACACAACACTGGTATCTAGCCTCTGATCTGCTCTTTTAAATGGATGAGTCCAGTTAGGTTTCTGGTCATGGTGCCATCCAGATGTTAATGGTGAAGGAGTCTGTGATGTAAATGTCTAGGGTGAGTATTAGGCTCCCCCTGATTAGAGATGATATAAATGTTCCTTCACTCATCAAATATCAAACCATCCCAGAATGTTGCTTGGATTTGACTGGAGGTTGACATCCTCAACCCCAATGATCTGAACCTACTGATCATTTTGAGCGGTCTTCCAGACACACTACCACATTCACATTCCAATCAGTTTGGCACAAATTTCAATTTTCAAAACGTATGGTGCATCCCTTAAGACATATTCTACATTTGTACACCTTTACCCTGCCCAGGGTAACTCAAGCATGCAGCTCGGGTTATCCTGAGCAGACATAAAAGATATTCCACTTACAACCTGATCATTAAATGTTCAAAAAAGATCACTATTCCTATTGAAGGACTTTCACACTAAACACACTTCAAAAAAAGTTTTCAATAATATTTTTTAAATGCTCATCATTGAATACAAAACCTTTCAGTTAAAGACAGATACCTACATGGACCAAAAAATAGGTGATTGTGAAATAAGCAATACCGTTGACTTACTCAACCCCAATGGTATGACCATTTTTAGCCATCCTCCAGCTTCACTACCATGTTAATATTCCAATCAGTTTGGTGTAAATTTTCAATTTTCAAAACATGAAGGACATATTCTTCCCAGAGACATATTCTACATTTTTACATATTCCATGAGTAAATTTTGCACTATTTTCTTCACCACTTGGGCAAATATTTAAAACTGAAAATCAAATTGTGCAATACATGCAGGGTGATGGTCTTCACTGTGAAAGTAAATGTTGCTGTATTGTCTATGTTATACAATGCTAGTAAACTTAAGTCTATTCATTCATGCTCTGCACTATTTTCTTCACCAATGGGCAACTATTTAAAACTGAAAATTAAATTGTGCAATACATGCAGAGTGATGGTCTTCACTGTGAATTTGTTGATCAATATATACTGCAGGATTTTACTCAAACCGAAACAAGTTGAGAAGAAATGATAATCCAAATGCAGCAAACATACAGCAATGAATGTTGCTGCCTGCAAATACAAAGATCAGTTAATGGTTCACTGAATTCTAGATTTATGCTCTGTGCCTCAGAAGGATACCAAATCTGTACTTACTACATGAATTCATATCATAATGTAGTTCTCAGTTAAAGGAGATCAAATGTTGGATAATTTAATAGTTTCACTCTCAGATTCCCTGCACAGTTGATTTGGTATTGAATCAATTTATGAAGCAACTATGAAAATCTAACGTTATGTACAAACTTTACATTATTAGCTCCGGATTTTTCAAACAGACTGTGCACACATTTAATGTAAGAGATAACAATCGATACTTAAAACAAAATTACTGCATGTCCATTCTTAGATTAAATTCATGCCAAATATGCTTTCAGCGTAAAATGAGTTACAAACCACAAAATAAGTGACTGATTCCATCGGTAAAAGCATTTTCCAAATGTTGAACACCCACTGGTATATAACAAGTGAGTGCTGACCAATGCAAGTTTGTAATATATTGGAACACTTAACATTATAACTTAATTTTTTCATATGTTGCAAGAATCCTATGAAATTCAAAATTCAGTTTACAAAATGTTTTTTTTTACTTTAAAAAAGGTTCGGAATACAATTTGGGGTTAATAGAAAATTGTTGAATTCATCCACAACTGTTTGCACCCTGCTGCTGGAATTGCCATCATTCAAGTGCACCCAGCAGGAACTTTAACTCAACATACAAAAAGGGAACGTTCATTCAAGGTGGTAGCTTTGATTGAAAGAAGCTGGGGAAGGCCTATTGAAAACCACAGTTGCCTATGCTTCTAAGTCGAGTTTTCATTCATGCTCTGCAGCAGAGAACTCTGATGCCGACTTCAAAGCCTCTTGAAAGTGAGGGTCTCACTTGGCATTTGCTGGGTAATCTCTATCCATGCCTTGCACAAAGAAGCCAGACTGCAATTTGTCATAAGTTCACATATTGCGTGCAGACCACTGTGTCTCAAGCAAACCAAAGAAACAGCTTAATTGACAGCATATTCATGCATCCTGTAATCATTCAGAGGCCTTTGCCACCTCCTTAAAATTCTCCAATAGAAACTAGATGACTTCCATCTTTAGTTTGGGTGCCACTGCTTTTTGGGGTTTTCCAAGCGTCTCCTCAAATTTGCACCGTTCTGGATCATAAATATAGCTGTGCTCTTTGTAGTTTGTAGCTTTTCAGTACAAACATGCAGTTTGTAGTTGTTCAGTACATACTGCAGCACTGTTTGTGCTTGCTCGTGCAATGCTATAATCTGGTCAAGGCAGTTTCCAAAGTTATTTAAATTGCCCTCAAAAAAATGCTTTCATCTGGCTAAAGCCAGTGGATGATTGTGGGGGGGAAGAACTCTAGGACCATGATGATCAGAAAGCTATCTCACAAAAGGTCTTGCAGAGAAATTTCTCTTTTGTTGGTTATTATCTCAGAATATTATCTCAGCCTATTATCTCAGAATATTTCATTTATAAATTTATATTTTGGTCTGGCTTTGAGGGTTAATTTTTGTCATTTTTACAATTCTTAGGAGTTTCAATCTGAGCCATTCTTGCTTTTTTTTGCCACATTACATTTTTTCAAAGACTTAGCAGTAACCTTGTGGAAGTCTTTAAAAATGGGTTTTATGGAAAAAATGTGCAGAGGGGCGATTGCAGTCAGTTACTAATAAATCCAGGCAGTAAATAAGGAGCCGTGTCTTTCCCCAATGAATGGGTAATAAGGAACTCTGCCTCAGTGGGAAGAGGTTGAAGCAAATAGAGTGAATGCTTTCAAAAGGTGATGTTGAAAGTGGAATAGAGTTACATGAATAAAGGCTGAGCTAAACAGAATGAAATGAAAAGAGACGTTTGTTAAATATAAACACCAGGACACACTAGTGGAAGTAAATGCTTCGTTGCTGTATTGTCTATGTTATACAATGCTAGTAAACTTAAGTCTATTCATTCATGCTCTGCGGACAAATTGAATAAATTTGATGACATAATTATTTCCTATCAAGACCACAGAAGCAGAAGTAGACCATTCGGCCCATCAAATCTGCTCTGTGATTTGATCATAGCCAAATTACTTTCCCCTCTCAACCCCATTCTCCTGCCTGCTCCCGGTAATCCTTGACACCCTTACTAGTCAAGTGTACTTTATAGTCTGTCTGATGCGTGCATCAGAGAATGAATGAGATGAGAAAGGGTCTAGGGGTGCATCCCAATTCGAAGCACCATTAAATTAGGAACTGGGCATAAAAGGTGGCAGGAAGACATGCCCTTTACGAGGTAGCACTGAACATGGGAATTCTTACTGTAGGCCATTAATATTGCACAAATGACAATAGACAATAGACAATAGGTGCAGGAGTAGGCCATTCAGCCCTTCGAGCCAGCACCGCCATTCAATGCGATCATGGCTGATCACTCTCAATCAGTACCCCGTTCCTGCCTTCTCCCCATACCCCCTCACTCCGCTATCCTTAAGAGCTCTATCCAGCTCTCTCTTGAAAGCATCCAACGAACTGGCCTCCACTGCCTTCTGAGGCAGAGAATTCCACACCTTCACCACTCTCTGACTGAAAAAGTTCTTCCTCATCTCCGTTCTAAATGGCCTACCCCTTATTCTTAAACTGTGGCCCCTTGTTCTGGACTCCCCCAACATTGGGAACATGTTTCCTGCCTCTAATGTGTCCAATCCCCTAATTATCTTATATGTTTCAATAAGATCCCCCCTCATCCTTCTAAATTCCAGTGTATACAAGCCCAATCGCTCCAGCCTTTCAACATACGACAGTCCCGCCATTCCGGGAATTAACCTAGTGAACCTACGTTGCACGCCCTCCATAGCAAGAATATCCTTCCTCAAATTTGGAGACCAAATTGTACACAGTACTCCAGGTGCGGTCTCACCAGGGCCCGGTACAACTGTAGAAGGACCTCTTTGCTCCTATTGCACCAATGTCGAATTTCTTCCTTAAATGCTTCATCCATTCTTGGCTTATATCTAGTTTCTCACTAGCACATTGAAATTATCATAAATTGGCAAACACATCTGGAAGAGTTACTGGTAACTACTATTGTTTGAATGGATTAATCTTCAGGCAAGACAACTACAAATTAGTACTTTGGGCATTTTCTGCCAATCAAGAGGTAAACACACCAAATAAGGTCGTGCCACAAAGTCAACACATTATTTGTACCCACGTTTAGACCTCCACAAATGTACTATTTCTGGATCCTCTTAGCAGCTCCACATTAATCCAATTATCCACACGACTATTCTTTAATTAGCCATGGCATAAATGAAGATTCTAAATAAGAAGGACTGAAAGAAATATTGCCAAGTTAAGTTTGCCATATGGGTTTTTTTAAGTTAAGATAGAACATTCTATTTATGGCAGCACTTAAATGAAGAGCTGTAGAGTTATTTTCCTCCTCATTTGGGAAACTAAAATTCGCTTCCTCTTTCACCCCCTGCGGTCGCAGTTCCCAACCAAAAACAGCTCCTCGGGATATTTTATTTAAGACACTCAGTTGCATGCATCCCATTCTTCTCCAGTCAGTGTGATGCAACTAAACATTTCTAAAGGTGCTCCACGTGCAGAGCAAAACATTTTAGCACATTTAACATTCGGAGGTAATAAAGATAAAATAGTAAGTGCAAAAGATTTTGAAAATTGACGAGGCCTGGTGAAACAGAATCTCCTACGGTCAGAGGGCAAGGCTTGACGGATTAGAAGATACCAGCAAAAAAACTGTTCCTCTGTGATGAGTCTGGTCAGTTATACAGCCAGAGATGGCACTGGGAATTAGATGACAAGGCAAATCCTCAGAACGATTTAAAGATAGTGATGAGAAGGGATTGCTTGGCTGTGGTTGTAAATTTGCAAACATTTTAAGCACTCGACTGTGATATAACTTCCATCATAAAAGATGCACAATAACATCCAATATTTTAGAAATAAGAATATATCCCAGGTATATATTATCACAACCAGGTCATAACATTTACCATTTAAACAGAATATGATTTCTGTGATTACATGCCATTTTAATTAATTGAAAAGAAGATTTTAACAGGATATTACAGACTCCATTTTAGCTGCATTTCCAATGATTTTATGGCATCAGTGCATGGTTTTAAATGTTCTCTCTACCAGGAAATTAAATGTAAAATGGGGCCACTTGAAACAGACCCTTTGTGAAAAATCTGCATGTCTTCTGAAATCCTAATCTTTTGACTTTTCCAGTTTGCAAGAAAACCCATTGAGATTTTTTTTTAAATGAAAGTCTTACTCGAAAGCTTTCCTGCTAAATATAGGGACACAGGGTACTGAAAGAAAATTGATGAATACACATGCATATATCACCAACAGTCAATGCCTTCAGGTAAGGTGGAGAGGACATGAAATTAAATTTCACAACATTCACACAAAGCAATCATCTGCCCATTTGAAGTAACAATTTCGGAACTGAACATACAATTCTTACATGCACAAGGAAATGTGCTAACACAGTGAAGTAATGATGAAATGCCTTCTTGTTGGGTGGACAGTCTGGTGAGGAAGGCATTATTTTATACATCTCTGTATGATCCCCCTCAGCCTACTACACTCCTTGGAATAAAGTCCTCTTCTGTCCAACCTCTCCCTATTGTGTAGGCCCTTGTTTCCTGGTAATATTCACATAACCTTTCTCTACTCCTCAATTCTTCTGCTCTTCAATGCTCCCCGAGGGCCCTGGCATTTACTGTGAAACTCTTGTCCTGGTTCGACTTCGCAAAAGGCAAGCCTTGCTCATATTCGAATTAAAGTGCATTAGCCATTCCTTGGCCCTCTAGCCCAGCTGCTGAAGATCCCACTGTAATTCGAGACAACCCCTTTCACTGCCCACGATACCAATTACCTGAGGGTCATCTGCAAACTTGCTGATCATGTCTTGTAGTCTCATCTGACATCCCCAAGCCATGCAACATGGCAGATTTAATTGGCTACTGTAAATTACTCCCAGTATGCAGACAACTGCTGGATGGGAACGTGGGGAGAGTAGGTTACAGAGAAAATAAGGTGGGGAAATGAAATTGATTGGAGAGCAGGTATAAACTTTGAGTTTATTAGTCCTGATAACTAACTATTTTCTGCAGTTCGCCAAAATGGGAGGTGTGTGAAAGGATAATCAAACCCATTGAAAGTAGAGCAAGGTCGCTTCAGTGGAGTAAATGGGTAAAAAAAATAAAACTAATAAACTGCATCAACAACATACCAAAGTTCTTCTGAAGCATTATGCACACATCTCATGCTGTACCTTTGTAGCTATGTCCACGCAGGCAGCAATGTTTAGTGGATCAAAGAATACAGGTTTTATGAAGTTGTATTTGCTTTTCCAGATCAGAGAATCAATAAATGAATGTAAGTCACATTTCAAATTTGCTTAGGTTAACTACACAAACAGGAGACATTATAAAACAAATCTATAAATAACCACCATATGCCACACGAGTAATTTAAAAAAAATAGCCTCAATGGTGCAAGCACAGCAGCAGTGTCAGGTCAAGTCAACCCAAGCTTATCATCATATACACAAGAAAGATGAGATACAGGTGTAATTAAAATTTTGCTTCCATCAGCATTAGTGGAGTTCTGGGCTGAGACTTCTAGAATCATATAATTTTGACAAGTTTTAGGGTTTATAAAACTTTACCATACAAGTAAAGCCCCTCCATATTGATATCCCAATGCTCCTGAAAGCAATTATACGTTATGCTGTCACTAAAATTTTAACTACAGCATCTAATTGGGATAGGAAATTGGTTTTCCATCCATTTCACTTACTGAACACAAATATTTGCAACTCCAATTTTGGGTTGTATCTGGAGTGGTCACACAAATGTCAAAACACCAGAACAAACTGTGAATATAGAAGAGAACAGCACAGCACAAGAACAGGCCCTTCAGCCCACAACATCTGTGCCGAGCATGATGCAAAGACCAACTCTTATCTGCCTGCACCTCACCCATGTCCCTCTATTCCCTACATATCCAAATGCTAATCCAAAACTTTTAAATGGCACTATTGCATCTGCCTCAACCAGTACCCCCAGAAGCTCATTCCAGGCACTCACCACCCTCTGTGTAAAAAACACTTATCCGCACATCTCCTTTAAACTTTGCCCCCCCGCACCTGAAACTTATACCCTTTAGTATTTGATTTTTCCATCTTGGGAAAAAGGTTCTGTGACTGATCACAGATTTGTCAACACTGGTGGAAGTAATTTAAAATCATCAGTTGGCTGCACCATTAGAGCCAATTATTTTCAATACTTTAAATATACTTAGTGGCAATCACAAATTCTCTCAAGTGTAAACACAGACAGCGTTGCCTTTTCCTCATTCCAATGCTCTTAAACCACCACTGATCAACAAAACTCCAACACTGCCCTACACTTTATTGTTCTCATCTGCATTTGTGAATCCACCCCATTAAGACCGCTGACCAGGCCTTCAGCCCTTATGATCAAGCTCTGCTATTTCTTCCTTAAATCCCCACTGTTTCTGCATGTCTCATTCTTCCTTTAATGAACCCTTTAAAAAGCACCTCTTTATTAAAAATTCATGCACTCCTCCCAATAAATATCCCTTTGCATTTGTTTAATTACGCTGCTCTTAAGTGGCTTGTGATGTTTTTCCTGTGTTAAGCAAGACAGGGTGTGGGAGAGAAACAAAACCCATTGCTAGAATTGAAAATTCACACTAACAGTCGAAGTTGCAAACCAGCAACTAGAAACAGAATAGTTACCAATTTTTTGCCCTCTTAACAAAACACTACTAACTAATAGCAATTACAAACTTTGTGACAAGATCAGCTACTACTGTTGGGAGTGTGAAAGTCACGATTTCCTTTGAACTTCTATTTACGGGATATTCGTAAATGCATGCACAAGAAAATTTACAAGCATATTACAAGGTAACAAAGAAATCAACCATTTCCCAAGAGGATCAGTGGTTTTACCCACAAGCAATAGAAAAAAAAACTGCTAGTAACTTTTTGAAAGGCAGCTAATCCACTATAAAAATAGCCATGAATATCTCATTCAACACAGTTCCCACTGAATTTCACTACATTTAAAACAGCCTATCGCAGTCTGCAAATATCCATTTTGTTCAAGTATATTTGTACATTTTCTTTTAAACAAAATGAACTTTGGAACAGTTCTATCATATTGAAGGTAGCACATCCAAGAAAAACAATCAGAACCGAATTGAATTTAAAAAAAGACCACACAGCAAAAATATAATTTGTCTCCAATTATTCAGTTCTTTCAGTTATGAGGATATTGGCTTGTAAAAATAAAATTCTGGAACATTTCCCAAGAGCTTGGACCCTAGTGAACTTTCCGTGTAGGTATTGTGTCAGTGCTATCATGACCATTTGTATTTTAGCGGGAATGAGTTTCACCAGTCGTACTGAATAGTAAACATATTTTTACAATATTAATAACTCAATCATGAAAATCAAAGCCTATTAATTTACCCTCATCATAAGTTTAAAATGTAATGTCATTCCCCTGGTAATGACAGCAGGGTCTGCCATCTCCATCTTAGTGCAGCTTTGTTAAAAAAGTAAATCCAGATTCTTTACATTGTTTGCAATTCATAATTTCAAAGGACAGATCACTTTTTTTTAAAATAGCAATACTCAGCAATGTTTTGAATAAAAATGTTGCACAGCCTGATATGGGGATTCCAGTATGCAGGCCTGGAATATTTTTATTACTTGCATTCCTTTTACGTCTCCCACACTCTGTTTTGCACCAGTTAACAGTTTCATTCCCAGCAGCAAGAGAAGAAAATGAACTAAAAAAAGTATCCACTTCTCAACAGATACGACTCCACTTGACTCAATATGACCATCAGCACCTATCTCCCTCTTGTGTACATCCTACAAGCCGTTTGAGCACCTCCTGCTTGCAAGGATTTCTCCATTGGTAGACCCCAGAGAGCAAGTTGGCTTTAGACCTGGTAGAAGCTGCGCAGATAAAGTCCTTGCCCTCACTACCAACACAGAGGGTTGAAAGATTGGCGCACCATCGAGGCTAACCCTGACCTTCCCATCCATGCTGACTTGAACAATCTGTCCAACATGCGCCTGAAGTCCCTCAAACCCTTCTGGTTTTCAGCCAAATCCCTGGAAGACTTTGACCCCAAGACTGAGTGGCGCAGAGCCTGGAAAGATGCCAACACTAATGGAAAGGTCATCGCAGACCTCACAGTGAAACCACCGGGATTTGACCTCCATCGCAAGCAACGGCTAACCCTGAACAGGATCCACACCTGCACAAGTGGGGGATGAGAGACAGCCCTGCTTGTGACTGCGGATATCCAGACCAGACCATCCCACGCATCGTGAATGACTGCTCACTGAGGCTTTTCCCTGGTGGCATCAAGGCCATCCACCCAGCAACTGATAGTGCCCTGTCCTGGATGTCTACTCTTGACCTACAACTTTAGGCTGTGCACGCCATATGTAAGAAGAAGCAGAAGAAGCAGAAGAAGAAGAAAACCATCAGCACCTATATTCTATCAAAGGCAAGTGTAGATTTCAAAATAACATGTTCACAAAATAGTTTAGCTGGGGAAAGAGAGAGTTACAGCAGGGGGAATATAATCTCTTTGGTTTGAGATTGCTTAAAATGATACCCTGGCAAATAACATGAACAAAGCTCATACTTTCCCGTCACAGGGTGCATGTTGAGAAAGCAAATTTCCACGAGCAGCCAAATGGCCTCCACATGACATCTTCCACATGACAGCTCCACAGAATTCATGAGGCATGGACAAAGCCCACTAGGCCCAACATAGCCATGCAAGCTTTTTTTAAAAGACCAGTTCCATTAATCCAACTCTCTCATCTTAACCGAGCAAATTATTTTTCTTCAAGTGCCTGTCCATTTATCTTTTGATAGCCTTGACTGACTATTTGAATGATCAGCCATGATCACATTGAATGGCGGTGCTGGCTCGAAGGGCCGAATGGCCTCCTCCTGCACCTATTGTCTATTTACATCAAACTTACAAGAGTTTATGGCGAACTCCACAGATTGCACCAGAGGTCAGGAATAAACCTCAAGCTGTGAGACAGCAGTCCAGCTGAGTACAGTTCTGCCCATAACCTTATGGAAGTATTTGTTAAAAGAAAATAATGTAGAACTGGTACAATTAATAAAGTTACTCTTAAAATTAAAACCCTAGGAGTAGGTCTAATCACTAACTACTGAATTCTGTGACTTCCACAAAAGTCAATCAATTCATTTTGAATCCACTATTCAAAACGTCCGTTGTACTGAAGCTAATAATCATTTGAAATTTTTTTCGGAAATTCATGCTGACAAGCAACATTCTATATACTCCTATCAATAGAATGATTTTCCTTTACAAACAGAAATGGGAGAAAGAGAACAAAAAAGCAAAATTGCTGCCTTTTGATTATTCGTGTTGACTTTTACTTCAAAAACTTTCACCAAACACATTGTTAATTTTCATCCTGTTGCAGATTTCCAAACAAGAGCATATTATTTTCATTCTTCTAAAGACTGGAGATTCTGGAGCTATTAATGAATTATTGAACTCCAATGTTTAAATTAAGCCATGGTTAAAATCTTACCATCTTCTTTCAGAAAATGACCGTGTCTCTGCTTCAAGTTTACAACTCAACATTTCATCAATCCTGACCTGTTTCTCCAAGGTAATAACTCGAACAAACTCAGCCTGGCCGGCTTTGATCAATAGAAGGATTTTCTTCAACTAATAAGGTTGGATGTTTTATCAGCTTGTCGTTCAGAAACGAGTACTTTCAAATGATTGCTCTGAGTTACTCCCTCTGCCCTAAGAACAGTTATCTAAAAGAGCTGAAACAATGCCTGTCATCAAACCTCCTTTTTGGAGTTGCGTTGAATTAATATCAACACCTCCAAAAACCCAATGCTTTCTTTGGAAAGATGAAACTGTTCATTTGTCCCTCATTCATTTAGTTTGAAAAGTTGGCAGCAAAGAGATCAGTACTGCTCTAAAGTTAAACTAGATAATGCTAACTTAAAAGGCAGGACCTATCTGCAAGGTCATTCTTTAGTATCTCAGCACGAAGAACAATACCACCAACTCAACACTAAACAATCCCACCAACATTGCAAGCTTGTTGTGGACTGGGCTAAGATTGCCAAGTCCAGCTGGAGATATTCTTGAATGTTTGCTTATTACATCCTGACCACGTGATATCTGATCATGTGATAGTATGTTTGGCTACTTTATAAGGAAAAGGTAATAATATTTGAAAGATGGAAAGGCTGAGTTTACAGGAAATTAAGCCACGCCTTGATTCCTAACCTCTACCCCAATCACAATCCACCAAACCTAACATCCAGGATGTCTGATTTCAAATGTTTCACCATTATAACAATGCAAAATATCCTATTTCAAAACTCCATTCATCAATTGCTCCCCTCAGATGTCAGGCTGATTGGACCTGCAAAGCAATATAATCCCCATCACAAAGGACGTTTTAGAACACTGGATTCCAGTGAATTTCCATTTGTTCCCTCATTGAGCTATCAGCCATTGAACTGCCAATCATTCACTGAAATACAGAAACAAGGTTGCCTTACGTGTTACTGGGAAACACCAGAGGACTTTGTTTATTGACCGTTTCACCACCAAGACTTAAGCCTTCATCTTGCAGGACAAATGGAGCTGTGGAAAGAAAATATACTTTAAAATCAAATTAACTTAATAAAAGGTTTAATTCTAGTTCAGCAGTCAGTGATGTACTAAGATGTCAAAGGCTCTGTAACCATAACTTCACAGTACAAACACGTGTAACATTTAAGAAAATTAGGTTTGTTTAAAAAATAAACTTCAAGGTTTGTTTTCACTTTAGGTCATGCTCAACACAAATGGCTTTTGTATGAAAAGAGTTGCTAATAAATAGTTTGGGGCGGGGGGAAATGGGATGTCTGTGAACATGCCAAAGAACAATAGACAATAGGTGCAAGAGTAAGCCGTTCGGCCCTTCGAGCCAGCACCACCATTCAATGTGATCATGGCTGATCATTCTCAATCAGTACTCCGTTCCTGCCTTCTCCCCATACCCCCTGACACTGCTATCCTTAAGAGCTCTATCTAGGTCTCTCTTGAAAGCATCCAGAGAATTCGCCTCCACTGCCTTCTGAGGCAGAGAATTCCACAAATTTACAACTCTCTGACTGAAAAAGGTTTACCCATCTCCATTCTAAATGGCCTACCCCTTATTCCTAAACTGTGGCCCCTGGTTCTTGACTCCCCCAACATTGGGAACATGTTTCCTGCCTCTAGCGTGTCCAATCCCTTAATAATCTTATATGTTCCAATAAGATCCCCTCTCATCCTTCTAAATTCCAGTGTATACAAGCCTAGTCGCTCCGGTCTTTCAACATACGACAGTCCCGCCATTCCGGGAATTAACCTAGGAAACCTATGCTGCACGCCATCAATAGCAAGAATATCCTTCCTCAAATTTGGAGACCAAAACTGCACACAGTACTCCAAGTGCTGTCTCACTAGGGCCCTGTACAACTGCAGAAGGACCTCTTTGCTCCTATACTCAACTCCTCTTGTTATCAAAGCCAACATTCCATTGGCTTTCTTCACAGCCTGATGTACCTGCATGCTTCCTTTCAGTGACTGATGCACTAGGACACCCAGATCTCTTTTTACGTCCTCTTTTCCTAACTTGACACCATTCAGATAATAATCTGCCTTCCTATTCTTACCACCAAAGTGGATAACCTCACATTTATCCACATTAAACTGCATCTGCCCACTCACACAAGTCACCCTGCAACCTCATAGCATCTTCCTCACAGTTCACACTGCCACCCAGCTTTGTGTCATTTGCAAATTTGCTAATGTTACTTTTAATCCCTTCATCCAAGTCATTAATGTATATTGTAAATAGCTGCGGTCCCAGCACGGAGCCTTGGGGTACTCCACTAGTCACTGCCTGCCATTCTGAAAGGGACCCATTTATCCCCACTCTTTGCTTTCTGTCTGCCAACCAATTTTCTATCCATGTCAGTACCCCCAACCCCCAATGCCATGTGCTCTAATTTTGCCCACTAATCTCCTATGTGGGACCTTCCATCAGGTCTCCCCTCAACCTCTGGCGTTCCAGAGAAAACAATCTAAATTCTGCCCAACTCCTTACAGCTAATAGCCTGTATTCCAGGCAGCATTTTTGTAAATCACCTCTCCAAAACCTCCACATCCTTCCTGTAATAGAAAAACTGGAGCTGCACACAAATGCGGACTCTCGCAAGGCTTATAAATCCTGACTCTTAAATTATCTCCAAAGATGCTGCCTGTCCCGCTGAGTTACTCCAGCATTGTGTCTATCTTCGATTTAAACCAGCATCTGCAGTTCTATCCTGCACCTTTACCAATGAAAACAGACACACCACACAATATATCTCCTTTACCGCTCTAATACATCATCTTTACCAGTCCACATGTTGTTTGTTCTATGGTGTTGTGTTGTATACCTTTTAATATTAATAATTTTATCACCTTCCACAGGATACATGAAACATTCACAGAGCAAAATGATGCAAAGCAACAAATAACACATTTACATTATCGCTCTGCAACAAAAATGATTAGTATATTAACATTCACAATGCAAAACCATGTGATATTTCTGGAAACAAGCTACAGCAAAACAGGCAGAGACGCTTGCTATCTGTTGACTGAATAAATGCAAGTCTCGACTGAAGAGCAACTTCAGGTCCAGGCGAGGAATAAGGTGGCTTATATTCAAATTCCTTTCACAAAATGAATTTGTAAACAGCTTCAGTGCAATTCCTGCAGAACCTCCCACAATTCAGCAATGAACTGCAAGTGTGAAATAATGCTGGGTTTCAGGCGCACTCTCCATTAATTATGCCAGTGCATTATTAATCAGACTGGGGACTGCTTTTAATTGAGTACAAGTTCGTGGCTGCGCTTTACCGACACAATTTCAGGGCTGAGCACAAGCATCCTTCACTTCAAATATACAAGCACCCACAGAGCACTAATTTGTTCGAGCGTTCTTGATCCTCTATTCCACAAAATCAAAGACAAATACACCACTGAACTTTAGAAAAGACTTCCGCTCAGGCTGTCTGCTGCATCCTGGCATGACTCAGCTTGGTATGAGAAAGCTGCTTGATAAGGTTGATGTTATTAAGTGGGCTGGCATGAACAGCGTATCCAATCACCACTCAGTTTAAGGGACTCAGAGCTGCATCCATGTCAGTGCTCAACAAGCAATATTGTTGTCAAACAAAATATATGACAAACCCCAAATGCAAAGCAGAAGTATGCAATGGGTAGTACTGCAATATCCATTTCAAAATTACTGCAGTTTTGAAACTGAGAGGGAGAAATAAGTCACGTAAATAAATCTTCATTTAATTTTTTTAAATTTCAGCTGAGAAGCATTGTGAAAGTTATGAGGAACATTTCTATGCATGCCCAAGGTTTCTACAAAATCCAAGCAGCTATTACTCACACCACAAGTAACTATTTTCTGTTCATTTAATGTTCCATAGCATTGACCATAAGTATTTGTAATTCAACAATGTGAAGCAAGGG
Organism: Rhinoraja longicauda; assembly: GCF_053455715.1. Classification (NCBI taxonomy): domain Eukaryota; kingdom Metazoa; phylum Chordata; class Chondrichthyes; order Rajiformes; family Arhynchobatidae; genus Rhinoraja; species Rhinoraja longicauda. The sequence continues at coordinate 15,114,446 of NC_135962.1, forward strand.
AGGGTTGTTTGTAGGTTAGTTACCTAGAGTTGGAGAATTTAATTTTCTTATCGTTAGATTGTAAGCAGAATATGAGGTGCTGTTCCTCCAGTTTGTGTGTGGCCTCACTCTGGCAATGTCTCTGGCAAGTCCCAGGACAGAAAGATCAATAGGTGAACGGGGAGCAGCGAAGGGTCTGAAGAAGGGTCTCGACCCGAAACGTCACCCATTCCTTCTCTCCCGAGATGCTGCCTGACCTGCTGAGTTACTCCAGCATTTTGTGAATAAATAGGTGAACGGGAAGGGGTATTAAAATGGTTAGCAACCATTGGTGGACCAATGACAAATCGGTCACTGAGTCTTTGTTTGATTCCAACTTGAAACATCACCTATCCACGTTCTCCAGAGATGCTGCCTGACCCGCTGAGTTACTCCAGCATTTGTATCTTTTTTTGCAGTATGATTTGCAGTAACAATATCTGCTTTGATTTTGATTACTTTGAAGTGTAACCAATCTCCAAACCACAGTTATACAATTAACAATGGAAAATGGATTTGCGAACCCCTCCAAAATGTTCAGCCACTTAAACTCAAATTATTTTGTTCTAAATAATAGAAAAGAGGAAGATAAATTATTAGATGCCCTTCTGTATGTTCTGTCATATGGCCAATAATTCCAGGAGATTGTCTGGCACTTTCCTGGCAGTTCAATCAATTCTTCAAAAACAATGAAGGCTGTATACTTCATGAAAGTCCATTTTATATCAATAAATAACCAATCAAATTTATGTCTTACTTAATAAATAAATAAATCTTCAATGCACTCTGGAACACTGGCTGTACTCCTGGCTGAAAACATAACCAGAATATAAACAAACATCCATGGACACAATATAACTGAAAGAGTGAGTGCTGGTACACAAACATGCTGTGGCCTGATGAGCAAGACCCACGTTCCAAATCTTTACTGGGATAAAAGGGATGAATTTACACTGTGGGCGAGACACCAGAGATGGAAGCATGCTGTAGAAGAGATAATGTATCAATCAGTGTAGGAAAATAACTGCAGATGCTGGTACAAATCGAAGGTATCACAAAATGCTGGAGTAACTCAGCAGGTCAGGCAGCATCTCAGGAGAGAAGGAATGGGTGACGTTTTGGGTCGAGACCCTCCATCAGTCTGAAGAAGGGCTCGACCCGAAACGTCACCCATTCCTTCTCTCCCAAGATGCTGCCTGACCTGCTGCCTGACCTGCTGAGTTACTCCTGCATTTTGTGATACCTTCTAATGCATCAGTCATATCATCCCAAGCATCTATGAATAGCAGAGTCAACATCTGAAGAATAGAGCACCATTTTATCTTAATTTTATTAATGGCAGTACAGGACTAAGAAAATGTCTACAAGCGAAAGAAGTCCTTCAAAAATGTTCAGTCCAATTTACACAATGGTCTAGCAATTAAATCAGACAGATTAGCTCATATTATCTAATCAAAGCTTGACTTGCACAAATAATCCATTCACATTCAAGTATTTTCCTTCAGGTTACTCATTTTAAATGGAGCACTGGGGGATTTAAACAAGCATAAATTTCTTGATCCAAAACCACTTAATCCCTCAATTCTACTGCATTTTTTCCTATCGGTCTCCCAGAGTTCATTTACAAGTACTTTCAGATCTCGCGATGTGGCACACATCATCATGCACTATCGGTCAATGTTCGCATTTTCCACTTTATGTTATTGGCAAGTTAAGGCTTCAACTTCAAATGAATTCCGACACAACCAAAGGACATTCATTTATTTAATGCAGAGATTTTCTTTTATTTCATCATCCTCATAGCTGTTCATGTGCCATTTAAAGTTCAATAGTGGAACAGTGCAACTTTTCCTATTGGCTTCTGGCATATTGCTTTGCTGATTTTTTTTTAAGCAGAACTTTTTCAGGACAGAGGTCAATCCAATTCACTTTGAAGGGCCACTCAGGTGAAACTAATTTTAACCATACATATTCAGATACTGATATTTTAATCAAATGCAAGAAGACACAACTGCAAGAACGGCATTCTACAATACAAAAAAAGACAGCCTAGAAGGATTTTCTGAGTTATATGCTCAATGCCCCAATCAATCAAGGCAAATATATATGCAGTACCCTATTTACTTGTGTTGCATCTTCAGGAAGCCATGGTCTTATACAACAGGGTTCCTCTGCACATCAATACTCAGTTAGGTGCCTGCCATATACTGCATACTATCCACTTATATTTAACCTCCCCAAGTACAACACCTCACACCTCCCCAGATTAAATTCCATCTGACATTTGGAATTGGTATGTTATGGTCACATACGCCGGCCGATCAGTCAAAAATATTATGATCACTAAAAGGCGAAGTGAATAACATTGATTACCTTGTTACAATGGCAACTTTCAAGGGGTGGGATATATTAGGCAGCAAGTGAACAGTCAGTTCTTGAAGTTGATGTGTTGGATGCAGGAGAAACGGCCAGGAGTAAAGACCTGAGCGACTTTGACAAGGGCCAAATTGTTATGGCCAGACGTCTGGGTCAGAGCATCTCTGAAACGGCAAAGCTTGTGGGGTGCTCCCGGTCAGCAGTGGTGAGTACCTACCGACAGTGGTCCGAGGAGGGACAAACCACAAACCGGCGACAGGGTGTTGGGCGCCCAAGGCTCATCGATGTGGAGGGCAACAAAGGCTATCCCGTCTGGTCCGAACCGACAGAAGGTCTACTGTGGCACAAGTCACAGAAAAATTTAACAGTGGTCACGGGAAGAATGTCTCACAATACGCAGAGCATTGGACCCTGCTGCATATGGAGCTGCACACAGAGGACCAACAGCAGATTAGACAGGTGGTCATAATGTTTTGACTCATCAGGTCATAATGTTTTGGCTGATCGGTGTATATACAGCGTATATGTGCGCACATGTATAATGCACACACATGTATATGTCCTGGAGGATTCAGAGAAAAATAAGCCGTGTATCCAAAGGATTCCATTATTTTCAGCAATCTGGTTTTAAACTAAATCTTTTTTCCCCCCATTGCATACAAAAGTTCTAATTCTAATTCTCTCTTTTTAACACAATTTTCCAACCTTTTTCCATTAAAACACTGTAATATGGCAGTTACAGGCTTCAGACTATTTGCTATAGACCAACCACATAAAAGTAGAACACAGGATAAATATAGACTGCTCTATCAATTGCATATCAAGTTACCAACAATCCAGCATTAAAAGTAGAATCTATATCTCAAGCATATCCAGGATTATTTGGCAATTTATTGAAGTGTCCAGACAGCTATCAGAATATTCCACTGACACCAGAATAGTTTCACACATGGTTTCATGTGAACTATGGTTCACAAAATTTCTTTCTATTTTAATAATACATCATGGAGACAGACAGAAGGCTGAAATAGAGCAGAAAATTTCCAGACACCTTTCTTTTCTCGAGCACGCAGCTTAACCAGTCCTAACACACAAATTACACCCAAGGGTCTCTCCTTTAAAACTGATACAGTATTTGTGTAATAGCAAAAAAATGAAAGACAGTCTTTTACATCGTTCCAACCAACTCAAAAAGGAAGTGCTGACTTGCCTAAAGATTTTAAATAATAAAGAATCATCCAAGTGGGAATTGAGATACGATAGCAGTCAAGGACAAGGCATGCAGCCAATCAAAATCTCTCCTCTCTGATTCACAAACTTATTGCACCCCAGACATGTATCAATGATTCTATCACCTTGCCTGATGGAACATTTCAGAAGCACTCCATTTTTACGTGAACGTTTCCAGTCATTTGATATATACATTTATTACTCAACCAATTAAGATGCATTGTCCAGGCAAATAAATAGACAATAGGTGCAGGAGTAGGCCATTCGGCCCCTCAAGCCAGCACCGCCATTCAATGTGATCACGGCTGATCATTCACAATCAGTACCCCGTTCCTGTCCTCTACCCATAACCCCTAACTCCGCTATCACCAAGAGCTCTATCTAACTCTCTCTTGAAACTTGAAACAAGATTTAGAAGTCCACTTTCTTTCTTAACACAATATGTTACTGCTATTTATGTTGTTTGGCAGACTTCTTGTTTTTCTGAATGAAAGTCAGATTTATCCCTTGTATAAAACATTTATTTATATTTTGTGATTGTTTCAAGACCCCTCACAAAAATGAACTTTATGCAAATCAATGAATACTGGATTGATTTCTACTTAAGAAAATAAAGTCTTTGTAAATTCTGTCCAACATCAATTTGTACTTTAAAAATTGCTTTAATACACACCCAAAGAATTCATTTTTATTCCCAAATCCCTTAATTTATCGATCCATGTCTAATTCAGTTAATTTAATATGTATTATTTAATGAATTATTATTTAATCAATATTTACAACAGCTTCAACAAACTAAATGACCAGCAATCTAATTGCTTCCATAAATTGTTATCTGTAGATACTCTGCCTCGAATGTATTCTTTCTTTTTGACTAAAGGACACAAACTGCTGCAATAATTCTACAGGCCAAGCAGCATCTCCAGAGAACATGGATAAGTAAAATTTTGGGTTGAGACCCTTCTTCAGACTGATAACAGTAAAAAAAAAACAATTTCATGCCTACTGATTTAAAACATGGGTTTCTGCATCCGTTGTTCGTACAAGCAAAACCATGAAGATTTGAGGACCTATCCATCTCTCTGCCTTTGTCGCCATGCTACCTCTGACAATTTAAACCATAAACATTGAGAAGAACTCCCATAAACATATAAGAGCCAAGACCAAGAATCAAGAAGGTTTAAGTGCCATATGCACCAACAATGGAACAATTTATTTCCTACTTGCAGCAGCACAACATATCTGTTAACAATACTCATGGATAATTTATAATTAACAAAAGTTCAATAACTTATAGTGCAAAACAAAGAGCCCCAAAATGTCCAGAGAGCAACTAAAGACACTCCATAGTTCATCATTGAGGTTAGAGGTGTACAGTGTTAAAGAGCCCGATGGTTGTTGGGAGGAGCTATTCTTGAACCAGGTGGTCACATTTATCAGACTCCCATACTTTTTTCCCCAATGGCAGGAGTGAAATGAGAGCAAAGCCAGGGTGGTATTGGGTCTTTTGAAGATGCTGCTTACTTTCCTGAGGCAGTGCCACCTAAGATCCCTTTCATGGTGGGGGGTCAGTACCCATGATGGACCAGGCAGGTCCATCACCTTTTGTAATCTCCTTTGTTCCTGAGCATTCAATTTGCTGAACCAGGCCATGATGCAACCAGTCAATATGCTCTTGATTGTACATTCTAGAAGTTCAAGAGAGTATTAACCTAAATCTCCTCAGTACTCTATAGAAGTAGAAATATTGATGGGGCTTCTTTCTGATTGCATCAATGGATTGAGCCAAGTACAAATCTTCAACATGCACATCTGCTCGCGGATAAGCTGGAATTCCCTTGAGAAAATCCAAAGCAATGTGCTGCCACAAATCCCGTTGTATTGCCATCAATTCCACCTCAATCACAAAACACTCTCAGGCTCCTTAATATTTCCTAGCTCAGTCCAGCAGCTGCTGAATATATCGTCTATGCCTTATTCAATTCCAGACACCTGTTCAATGTCCTTCTGGCTGGCTTCTAATTTCTCGTCTTCCATAATTTCACTTCCCCTTTCCATGACCCCATCCTTGGCTCAGTCAAACCTTTGCACGTAGGTTTTCTCAATGTTTTATAATAGTGGCACAGCTAGTGCATCTTTTGCCCCTCAGTTTCAGTGATCCAGGCTCAATCCTGATGTCCATTGCATGCTCTCCATCAATTTGTGGGGTTTTCCCAGGTATTCCAGCTTCCTTCTGCAAACCAAAGATGTGTGTTGGCAGGATAATTGGCACCTATAAGTTGTTTCTTTTTAGTGGTAGCGTTTCAGGCGAGTTGATGAAAATGATGAGAAAAAGTCATTACGGATGACATTACGAGGCAATGGAATTGATCAGCCAAAATGTTTCCCTTCTGTACCATTATGAAATCAGGAACAAATCATTACTTTTCAGTTCCACATGATTTTGGTCAGGTGTTTGTACATAACTCCCAATATTTGTACTAAAAGAGCAATTTTTTCGTGGACCTGGAAGAAGCACAAAGTAATGGATCAATGGTTGCCACAGAATCATTCGTTGTGGGAAATGGAAATGTAAAAACCGTCGAGATGCTTCTCTGGGCTCGGGGAACGTTGACGAGAAATCTATTCCAAAGACCAGAGCTTGATGTTGACCCGAGCAAAAGCTTCCCTCACTGATGTGTGTAAAATTATGAATAGTTCATGCAAGTACAAGAAATTAATAACAGGCAGCACTCAATATAATTTTTATAAGCGTGTTAAGAAGCCAAATCTGATAAAAAATATTTTGCGACTGGGTTGGTCGAAAATATGAACAATCCATACAATGATTCACCTTTTATGGAACTTGGAACTGAAAATAATTAATATGTGACCAGTGTTCACTGCAATGCAAATAAGTACTGAATAACTGACTTTTGAGGAGGAACAAAGAAAAACACATAAATCAAGCCACATTTGGAATATTGTGTGCTGTTCTGGTCACCCCATTGGATGAGAAGGCTTTGGATAGTGTGCAGAAGAGGTATACCAGGATACCACCTGGATTAAAGATTAATCCAGAGACTTGACTTGATAAACTTGGAATATTTTCTCTGGAGTGTCAGAGGCTGAGGAGAGAGAGACCTTATAGAAATTTATAAAATTATGAGGGGCATAGATAAGGCAGAATCTTTTTCCAAGGGTGGCAATGCTATATACTAAAGGCCATAGCTTTAACGTCAGAGGGGGAAAGTTGAAAGGAGATGGTGGGGCAATTTATTTTTTAATTTAGTGAGTGATAAGTGTCCACTTCCACCAGTGATGGTGGTAAAAGCAGATATGACAATGGTGCTTAAGAGGTTTTCAGGTATATCTATGAAGATGCAGTGTAGGGAAGGATGTGGATGAGATGCAGGCTCTATTTGGCATCATCTTTGACATTGCTGGGCAAAGGGACTGTACGTGTTTTATGGTCCAAGTTGAAATGTAAAATTTTGGGTCGTATTTAGTTTATTTCTAGTTAAATTACTTGGATTTAGTTGGACATACAAGGCACCTACCCATTCAAAACACTGGGACAAATCTTGAGCTGCTCCAAGCTGATCGGTTGCCTGTCCTTGGACCGTGCCATTTCTTCCCCGTGATCCCAGGTGCAATCAGGATAGTGTGCAACTTGGATGGGAACCTGCAGATGATGTTATTTCCTTGCACCTACTACCCTTGGTGGCAGAGACTGGAGGTGTAGGAGGATCTATCGAATAAGTCCGAGCGAGTGACCAGCTCCCAGCACAACACAGCGTGCTGTAGCACAGCTCATCAGTGGGTGCTCACATTCCCAGAATGACTTTGACTGCCATCAAGTCCCAGTACCCAGAACCCACCACTACTAAAGCCATCACTAAAATTTCAGCTGTGCAGATATATTTGATGTTCATACAAAAAGGCTTCAGGAAAATACATTTAAAAATATTTCCAAAATGGAAATGTTAACAAGCACTTTATTAAATACATTTACACTGATGAAGATGTTGAAGTATCATTCTATGGTAGCTGTTTATTCCCATTGATTTTAATGAGATCGCTGTATTTCCACGACCTCAGTGGGCAGACATGCCCATGAGAGTGGCTAATCTGCAAAAGTTGCACTCTCTCCTGGACTTAATGGGATGTCCCACCAAAGGAAACTGGCTGTTAAGGTGTTTTACAGCGGCATATGCCAACTTTCATGCTACACCCATGGAAACTGAAGTTGTCAATTGATTAAACCAATAAAGAATCTCAGAGGTGCTAGTATCCTGGGCAGAAGATTCATTGCCTTATAAATCTATTTTTAAAATCCTATATGCAACCTGTAGTGTGCATATTGAAATATTCGTAACTGGAAATGGTTCTTTAATTTTCTCTCTACAGGAAATTAAATAAAATGAGCTGCAATTATTCCAGGTACTAATGATACTGCAACATACCAATGCTCTTGTATCGTATCAAGTCATTTGTTATCCATTTGTGAGAGATACTTCCTTTGCTTTTTTCAGGAATACTGCAGTGACTATTTAAAGAACACATTTATATTTTTCAGTGCAAACTCTCCAAACTCTCTTCCATGCTGTATAAACCTTTCCCGTCACAATTACTTCACTCCCAATGTCCCCATTCCAAAAACTTAACTAACTGACACACCACGTGCTCCTGATCACAAATATCCATCTATTGAAACTGTTCACCTTCCAACCCCATTGCAAAAGCAGGCCCTTTTCAGTCGAGACAGTTCACACTACAATCAGGCACACCTTGACACACCACCACTCATGCTTGAACTTGGCCCCCGTTCTAAGTGGCACATCATGTTGTTGGTGAAATATCCATAGCTAGTGGGCCTTACAAGCATGGTGATCACTGATGAACTGCTGCACTGCCAGTCCAGTGCCTATTGAGTGTATCAGAAACAATTCTGAGTAATTTTAATTTGCTCGCTGCAGTACTGTCTATCTACTAAATGCTGAAACACCATCCAACTGCACCCCAGCACACTGCCTGATATTGTTGCCAATAAACAATGATTTTTGAAGGGAGTCTCTCTGATCTACTTGTCTTATTGCAATATTCAAAAGGAGACATTGAAAGGTTTGTTCTATAACCAGTGTTGCAGTGCTAATTTTTTAGGTGGCTATAACTTTCATATACTATCAATGGTCCCACTTCTCCAGTTCAGTTCACTTGACACTCTTAACTGATAATCCTTGCTCTTTCACCATCCTTACCACTTCCCAAAATACAGACCAGGGCTATCCACTAGGCAATTACTTATTCATCAACATACGTGGGTGACAAGAATGGTTTACAAGCATCAGGTCAAAAAGATAAAACTGAATGGAAATAAGTAATCTGAAAAGCTTTAGTAAAGACCTCTTGAATATCATCATGATATTTTAGCCATCTATTTGTGAAGGTGATCTCTTTCTACATTCACATTAGAAGAATTCAATCTCTTTTGAATATCAAAGCTCTTTTGGGAAAAAATACCATGGTGTGATCTGAGGAAATACTGTACATCTGAAAATGTCATTACCTCAATAGATTGGGGACATCTTTGTAGACGAGAAAGTGGCTCATAGTTCAGCGAAATAAAGGGGGGAAATGCAAAATTTGGCAGTCACAACAGAAACAAGCTTAAATTAGGCTCCAATTAAGCAATTATGGAAAGCAGTAACCTGCTGCCAGCTTTACAACAACATGGGCCATTTTAATTATTTCCCTGCAGATGCTTTTCCACCCAAAACTCAGCCCTCTCAGCAAATTGCTAATCGTTTTCATTTATCAGCGATGACCAACTCCAAGCTATGGCAATAGTCTTGCAAATTGCAAATCAGAATACATTTCCCAAATGATTCAAGTCTCCTATTAAAATGAATGTGGTATAATGAAGGCTTCATCAATTATTGACCAACATCCTCACAGTCCCAGCTGGCACAATTTACCATCAATAATAATTAGCTCCGGGCACAATATGCTCAAATTTAATAGGTTCTGTACAAGAATATTTAAGGCAAAAAATACATTTTTGTGCAACAAAAATCATGCAATGAGTGCAACAATCTCACAATCAAAAAAAAATCAACATATATACAGTGTTGATTTAATCATAATCAATTTAAACGTAAAACAAATTCTCATTAATTTATATTGACTGGATTTGAAGAAAAAGTACAGAAGTCCTTTGTGTTTGAAAAACTGAGTTTACAATGGAGGAAATAAGCCATTAATGGGAGGTCAGTGTGCAAAATACATCTTCTGGATGCACTGGGACGCATCCTCAGTGATGTGACCTGGGGTCATCGGTTGTTTCAGGTCTCACAACATCAGACACCCTCGCCCAGGCGACCCAGCCGGGGTTGATCAGACCCCGACTTGCGTCCCAGCAGCAACTGCCCACGGATCAGCCCTCTTAATCCAAAGCCATCTAGTGGCTTTCTCTGCGGCTTCGCTTGCGGATTGAATGGCCCTCCTCTTCGCCAGCCCCGTAATACCCAACTGGTTGAGGACTTTGCAGAGTGAGCATCCTGTAAAGCCTCTACAGCCCACCTCTATGGGTTCATAGCATGTCTTCCAGCCACCGTCCCGGCACATCTCCACCAGCTCCTGATACTTTGCGCGTTTCCTCTCATTTGCTTCTTCCATACGCTCTTCCCAGGGCACTGTCAGCTCCAGAATGATCAGCTGTTTTGTCACTTCGGAGGTGATGATCATGTCTGGCCAGAGTGATGTTGCTGTGATGTGCTGTGGAAATTTCAGCTGTTTGCCCAGATCGACGTGCAGCTGCCAGTCAGTGGCCGTGTAGAGGAGGCCCGCCCTTGTTTTTGGTTGTGGGCGAGGCTTCTCTCCAGCTTTGACAAAAGTGATTGATTTCTTTGGGGCGTGGTGGTGTTACTGATGGCAGTGGCTATGCTCTCAGCAACCACCTTAAGCACCTGGTCATGGCGCCACTGATAGCGACCTTTCCCAAGGGACTTTGGGCAGCTGCTGAGGAGATGTTCTAATGATCCCCTTCCAGTGCAAAGTGGGCAGGAAGGTGTCACACTCTTTCCCCAGACGTGGAGGTTTGCTGGGCTTGGTAGGGCATCGTAGACAGCTTGGACGAGGAACCGGACGAGCTGGAAGTCTGCCTGCATGATGTTTGACCAGGTAATCCTGCACTGCGGTATGTTCTCCCACCTTGTCCACGCTCCCTGCTGCCTGAGCTCCACCGTCCTCCTCACACGCTCTTCCTCCACACCTGCTCGGATCTCTTCCTGGATGAGATGGTGTCTCTCCTTGCCCTGGGCTTTGCCAACCTGGGTCTTAGGGAAGTATCCCAAGCCCGCTCTGCCAGTTGCTATGACTCCCACCAATGCCTTTTGTCTTAGGTGTGACTCTGCCACCTCCACTACATTTTCCGCCCTCCATTTCCTTCCTGTTCTCACCTCGATGCCAGCCGATGACACCTTCTGGTCCCTGGAGTCCCTGTACCGTAGGGCTTCTCTTGTCCGTGCCACCATAAACTCTTCAGTGAGGCCACTGAATGGGAGCTGCAAGATGTTACTGGTCCCGTACAGTGCTGCACTGTTGAGGCTGCGGAGAAGGCCAAGCCACTCGCGAAGAAAGTCACTGATCTTCCTTTCGAGGGACTCAACTGTGGTCAATGGAACAGCGTAAACCAGGAGAGGCCACAGGACATGGGGCAGGATGGAATGCTGATAGATCCAGGCCAGATCCATTCTGATGTTTCACCCACTAAGACAAACTTCAGGCCAATCGCTCCCAACTCCAGGTTCAGAAATCTTCTACAACCTAGTTCCTGACCTTTATAAATTAGTTATTTCAAGCAAAACACATACAACCCAAGTAAGTCTGCTGTGCAATGTAGATATGCAGAGTGCTTTTAAAAAGTTTGAGATGCTCAACTGAAATATCAAGTAGTTATAAAATCCTGGACTAATTTCCCTCTGGTATCCAAAGCAGTGGTCGGTCGCAGTCGACTCAATGATCAATGCAAAACTGCTGACAGTCCAAAGAGGATTGTCCATCAGAAAGACTTCATGTTGATTTTAGTTCTATGTTTGATTTCCACCAGCTTCCCAAGCCTGGCTTGTGGGAACAAACAGCACTAGTACAGTTTTCACACAATGGAAACGCAACCTGCACATTCATTACCATAGCAAGCAATGTGTCAAATCATAGAGCTTTACATTTCACAGGACCATAAATGAAATAAACATCGACGTTATTCTAATTTGTAATATACCGGAGATTGTTTGTGGGAAAGCACTTATGTATGAAGAAGTGAAAGCACTCTCCCCCCCCCCACCCCTCCCCCTCTCTCCCCCCCCCCCTGAAAACCCGATAGCTTCATCAGGAATTAAATTTGACACTATTTTAGCCCATATTACTGATTTTTCCCTCTATGCAAAGAAATCACGTTGAGATTCCTTTCACGTAACCGCCAAAGTAAATACAAAAAGAATTAAATTACAGGAAAACACATCACCTACCACTAAAAATACACATTAGCGGTTACATGAGAACAGTAATTTGCTTTTCCACGGTAAACCAAGAGTCAAAGAACCGTATGGTGATCATTTATTGATATTGACACCCATAAATTTTATGGCATGTTAAATCCACAAGAGCAATTGGGGTTTTACATGACTCTTTATAAGCGAGTGGGAAAATGTATTCACTGAATTTAAGTTCTCATCGGCTAATTGCACACACTGCTAAAGCGCAGTAGTGCTTCTATTCAGTTTTTCCAGACTAAAGTTCTCAAGATTGTATTTAACTGCCACATTCTATTTCATATCTGCAAATGAGCCAGGCTGGGAATGCTTTTTTTTCTCTTCAGATCAACAGGACCCAGTAAGGCGCCCAAGTACTACGTTGAATCTCCTCATACAGTGATTACTGTCAGTCACCAAAAAACAGTCATGCTGATAAATCTACAGTAGCTTTTATATTGGAGCTACATGAACCATAGAGCTGCAGGAAATACTTCTAGACTGAAAGGAAGGAGGACTGGTTTTCTACTGAATATTCCTGGCTGTCACTAGTCTTATTGTGGCAATGGCAAAAGTGACAATTCCCTTCTTGGGCAAATGTTCAGTTAGCAGATTCACCAGAAATCCTGAGATGTAATTTTAAAACAGTTTAAAAAGTGTGCCAAAAACAGATGGTTCCAGGGCCTTAGAAATTGTGCTGCACCTACTTTTTGCGACAAGATACACTGGTAGCCAGAGTCAAAGTAATATAGCACAGAAAATACTTTAGCCCACTACATCCATGGTGACCTTCTTTGTCCATCCACACTAACCCTAGTAGAATTATGTCCTTTGATGCATTGCTGAATTTAGTGCCTGTCTGAATGCCTCTTAAACATAATAACCGCATCTGATTTTGCTGCTTCCCCTGGCAGCATGTTCCACAAATCAACTATGCATCAAAATAAATAATACCCTCATATCCTTTTGAAAACAATTACCTCTCACCTTAAAATAAGCCTTTTTTTTTGACATCCCTACCATAGGAAAAAGAAGTTGACTGTCTTCTGCTTTCTAAGCCACTCATGATCTTTTATACTACCACTCAGTGCCTTTCTAGTGACGGTATATGCCAGCAAGGCATACTGGAACCATTGCAAAGTTAAAAACTAGATTTTCAGATTTTTTGAATTTTTTATAACTGTAAAAAGATTTACTCCAGTTTTTTAAAAATTAATTAAATTAGGCATCCAGGCCATTAAACAGCTTAAAGGGCGACAGACTCCCATAGACACCAAGCAATGATATGCTTGCCAGCACCTTTTTGTCTACAATAACACCACTTCCACCAGGTCACCCCTTGGCCTCCTTCATTCCTGGAAAAAATCTAGCCGAATTATCCATTCTCTCCCCGTTACTAAAGTTGTCCAATTCAGACAACACTGGTAAATCCCCAATTTTTAATTCTCAAAATTTCAGACACTGCTCGGACCACCATCCATCACTATCCACCTATCCAGCCATCTCCCAAGACCAGATGCTCTTCCCACATCATTCGCATTTCCCCTCTCAAACACACTACAATCTGGTTTTGTGCTGTCGCTCCTGCTGCCTCAGTACAAAGGCAGAGCTAGTGTCGGAGATTAACATTTGTAGGAAGTGAGCGGGGTCAGGGGGGAGGGGAAGCTGAGATGCAGGAAAGAAAAAGCAAAAAAAGGCAGCAGCAAGTGCAGAAGAGAAAGAAGATGCAGCAGCTTGACCTCTTCCAGGAGGTGTGAGGGTCCACAGTAAGAAAGTCAACCGTCTTGATCCATTTATTTTGCCCCTGACGACATCATGAATAGATCACCAAGCAAAAATCTAGTCTCCTCCACCAATGAGGAACATACTTGCAAGAGTGTTGAGCTAAAGATCACTATACTGATTCCTCAGATGGCAGCTTTGTCCTATGATGAGTGATGAAGAGCACTGGATCTACATGCACCAGTTTAGAAGGGATGAGATGCGCTCTAAGTGAAATAGACAAATTTTTCAAGAGACTTAACAGGATAGTTGATGCTCACCTGGGACCAGGGTCAAAGGCATTAAAATAAGGGTTAGCCATTGCGGACTGAGACGAGAAGAAATTCTCTCATTCCGGAGTATCAAGTCTTTGAAATTCCCTATTCTTGAAAGCTATGGAGACTCGGTCATTGAATACATTCGAAACGGAGGCTGATTCTTAATATCAAGATTAAAGGTCAGAGCTTGGTTGAATTCATTGCATGCTATCAGGTCACGCTTAAGGTAGTACTTACATCATGCTCTTTCTCTCCTCCCTCTTTTTACCTGCTCTACCCATCCTTCCCTCTTTCTACCTTCTTTCCTCTTGCTTCCTTTAAAAATATTAGTATATCATTAATATTTACAATGTATTACAACTGCAATTATTTTATACAAGTACACAAGTAATCAATTTTTCAATCATTTGACAATGCAGGTTATACAGTATGCTGCATCAATATGCTGCACATTGCAATGTAAAGTTGCCAATAATCAGAGATCTGTTTATGTCTTCAGTGTCAGAGATTCTTCTGCATACTGTTTCATGTTTAAATATCCCAGGATTGTGATTAGAAAATAAAGTCTCATCGTAAAAAACTCTGTTACTGGGGGGCTGACACCACTGAAGTTTTGAACCGAGGGGAAAGAAATGAGGGTTGAGCTAAAAGGGTATTGGGACAAAATTGGGCTGAAGCACTTTTGACTATATTGTTCAGCCAATTCAATTTTATCGTAACACCCGCAGAATGCTTGGATGAATGAGAAATTTGTGTTAACTAGATTGTCAGTTATAAGAACAAGTGAAATTTCTTCCACTACCTCATTTTGGTCTCAATATATTCCAGAAGATTGAGTTGGACCGAATGCAACTGGAAATCTGCTTCCTCTCAGTAGATACGAGCAGCTTATCCATCAGGGATCAAACACACGTGTGCGCGTACATACATGCTTCAAAATACTTCCCATTGCACTGATGTCATGTAATTTACAGGGAACATTCCACTCCCATAATAAAGAGTGCAAGGTATTCCAGAGAGTTAATAAATAATGGCCCTCCAATTTACTTATGGAAATCCTCTGTGTGTCTCATAATATGATTAACTATAAATAAGTGATGAGCTACCCCACATCAACAGCTTCTGGTTAGATGTGTACTTTGTTACAAACTCAGTCGCAATTAAAGGAATTCTACTTATCAGTGTAAGTCTCATGATATAACCTTCTCAGAAATTGTCCGTCATCACTTGCTTTCCTGCTGAAGAGCAAAAATTCACAGGACTTAATGTTTGCGAGTAGCTCTATAATTTTTCAGTCAATTAATACCAGCAATTTTTTTTTCAGTTCACTCCACCGATCTCCAAGGCTTTGTGCTGATTGCTGAACTATAGTTCCATTCATAATAATTATCCCCACTCTGATATTCCCAAAGCACAGTTTTTGTCTGAGTTCAGAGCTGCCAACAGACTGCTGAGTTTTCGGCACATCCTTGAAGAAAGCATGTGACATCCCCAGACCCATAACATTCCAGATGAAATCAGAGAATGGAGGCCAATTATAGTGCTCCATCACAAACTATGTTCTGCATTTGCCTAGCAAACAGTTAGCGATGGTGGCACGGTGATGCAGATAATCAATCTGCTGCCTCATAACTGCAATAACCCAGTTTCAATCCAGAGCTTCAGTGCTGCCTACAAAGAGCTTGTGCATTCTCCCAGCAACTTTGTGGCTTTCTTCGAGGTGCTTCGGTTTCCTCCTACATTCCAAAGATGTGCGGGTTAGAAGACCAATTGGCCACGAATTGTTCAATATGCATATATATGTGGCAGAATCAAGGAAACTTTGATGGGAACCTTTGTGGGGAGGAAATTTTGAATTAGTTTGTCAGATTAGTGCAAATAAGATGCTTGATTGTGTGGTCCAAACTCATTGGAACTGGCCTGCCTCATTTATTCTCTCACAAATTGTTATGAAAAGTTAACTCCGCCTGGGAATGGTGATCCTGATCAAGAATTCGATGGGAGTGTACAATATGCAAAAAAGGTGTACAGAGAGATGGCTCAACAGAGTGCCATTTCTGAAAATGGGGTGAAGACTAGCCAAGTCTTCCCATAAAACATTCATGGCCTTCCAATCTCCCACAAGCACACTCTAAAAAGCAAATTGTACATGGAACAAGTTATTTTAAACAAAAAACACAGAGGGACTACAATATTTACATTACCATAAGTAGTAAGATTGGGACCGCCAATCTGGCCAGTGAGTACCTTGGTGAATACAGAAGAGTGGGGAAGCAAGCAGCAACTTTTGGATGATTGCTCACAGAACTATATGCATTAACAAAATATGTGGGAGGTGGAGGAGGAAGTGCAGAAGAAATAAGACGACCAATATCATATTTGCTCTTGGTCACCAGCCAGTTGGAAAAGCGTATCCTTAAGTACCAGAGATTGGAAGCAGCTCGACATCTGTCGGAATTAGTGAGTTCACAATAGTGAGTACTTGAGTACAGCAAGCCTGGAAGTATTTGTGGATATGTTGCCACAACAACCTAGTTCCTGGAGAAGAAAGCAAAAATAAACCATTCATTCATTCGTTTTACAACCAAGGACATCACTGGCAAGACCAACATTAATTGGACATCTCAACGGATACTTTCAACTGCTGCAAATCTACAGATGTAGGTACCCTCTGAAGAGTTTTTTTGAGATGAGGGGTGGGGTGAAACTAAGCAACAGTAAAGGTGCAGCAAGATATTTCAAAATCAAATATATTGCTGTAACGCTGTTAGTGCTCTGAAAATTATAAACATAGAAAATAGGTGCAGGAGTAGGCCATTCGGCCCTTCGAGCCTGCACCGCCATTCAATATGATCATGGCTGATCATCCAACTCAGTATCCCGTACCTGCCTTCTCTCCATACCCCCTGATCCCTTTAGCCACAAGGGCCACATCTAACTCCCTCTTAAATATAGCCAATGAACTGGCCTCAACTACCTTCTGTGGCAGAGTATTCCACAGATTCACCACTCTGTGTGAAAAAAAACGTTCTCATCTCGGTCCGAAAAGACATCCCCCTTATCCTCAAACTGTGACCCCTTGTTCTGGACTTCCCCAACATCGGGAACAATCTTCCTGCATCTAGCCTGTCCAACCCCTTAAGAATTTTGTACGTTTCTATAAGATCCCCCCTCAATCTTCTAAATTCCAGTGAGTACAAGCCGAGTCTATCCAGTCTTTCTTCATATGAAAGTCCTGCCATCCCAGGAATCAATCTGGTGAACCTTCTCTGTACTCCCTCTATGGCAAGAATGTCTTTCCTCAGATTAGGAGACCAAAACTGTACGCAATACTCCAGGTGTGGTCTCACCAATGCCCTGTACAACTGCAGCAGAACCTCCCTGCTCTTATACTCAAATCCCCTCGCTATGAATGCCAACATACCATTCGCTTTCTTCACTGCCTGCTGCACCTGCATGCCTACTTTCAATGACTGGTGTACCACGACACCCAGGTCTCGTTGCATCTCCCCTTCTCCTAATCGGCCACCATTCAGGTTGTGAGTGCTTGTACCTAGAATGGGAATTATTCTCATGGCCATTTAAACAAACGATCGAGTTTTAAAATTATAACATCTTCAGATTCATCCATCACATTTCAGGATTTCCAATACTCAGAAATGCCTACTTGTGCATCTTGTGCATTTGCAGTTTTAATCTGGTATTAAAATCAACCTCTGGCAGCCATGCCTTTAATTGCCAAGGCCCTAAGCTTCCCTCCCTAAATTCTCTCTCTCTCTATCTCTCTCTCTCTCTCTCTCTAACCCACATTACCCACCATTCAGGCCAGAAATAATGAGTGTCAAATTCTGTTTGATAAATTGTTACATGAATATGAAAAGATTTTACTACATTAAAAGAATTTGATCGTTGCTGTTGTGAATAGCAAGAAGAAAGTTATAAAAAGCTAAAAATCTTGTGTGAAATTCGAATGAGTTTAACTTAGAAGGCTTATCAAATTCTGGTTTCTCTCCCACATGAAGATTTATTTAATACAAGAAATAGCCATTCCTTTTGAAGTTGTACAAATCTCTGGTCAGATGGCTGCATTGCATTCAAGGCACCACATTTTGACGATAAAAATCTTTGAGAAAATCATTTTACCCGAGATAATACCGGGATTAAAAATTACATTTCAAAATAGACTGTGTACACTAGACCTATTTAATTGAGTGCAGATGACTTGAGGGATGCTCTAATTGAAGAGTTTAATATGACGACTAATAGAATTAATAGAGCACAGACACAATAACCGTTTCCTCTGGTGATGCATTACAACACAAAAAGATACCACAAAATTACAGCTAGCCCTGTTCAGCAATGGTATCAAAAATACACCACTCCACACAGAAGATAGTGGAAAATTGAAATGTTTAACCCCCCTCCCCCCCAACCACCTACAAAAAAAAGCAATGGAATTAGGATATTAGAAGGTTGGAATATTTCACAGAGGAGAACGGTAGCAGAAAGGCAAACCTAGGTTAAGGAACAAAATGGCCTACGTCTGTTCCTCGTGAACAAATACATACAACCATGAATACCTAACCGGCTTCGTGAAATACACACCAATGATTTAACTTGGGTTAACTGAGTGTTAAAATAATAAATATTGTTAACATAGTTCCAGAGCCCTGGAACAATATTAATCCCTTCAATCAACATCACAAGAACATTCCATTTATTCATTCAGCATGCTGCTGTTTATGAGGGTTTGCAATGTGCAAATTGGCAATATTGTCCACAAATCAAAAATTCGCCAGGAGTACTTTGGGCCAACTGAAGACTGCAAAATGGCCAACTAAATAAAGACATATACTTTCCATGTTGGTTTTTTTTCCCCCAAGGTCAAGGTTAGTTTATTGTCACATTTACCAATTAAGGTACAGTGACATTTGATAATACTAATAAAAATAACGAAACGAAAGTGGGTACAACCTTTGTGATACATAGATAATGCTCCTGCACCTGTGTTGCCAGCAACTACACTAACACTTTGGCATGGGAGCAAGGTGGTTTTCAGTATCCACCAATTGCTCTATTTGAAGTTTCATCTTGCATAACAAAGCCTGACTTCATTATCTCCTCACCGCTACTAAAAGGCTTCAATGTAAAATGGTGATTGTGTTGCAATACAGACAAAGGCTGCAAATTAAACATCTGAAATGGCAATTGATTCACAGAATAGAATAAGAGTCCAATTCAGTCGTTCTGCCACCAGTGAGAAAAACTCTAGACTACATCTGATCCCACTTTTATTATCCAAATTTGGTTATCCAAATATTTAAAAAGTGGAAGTTTATACAAAGGGCATAATAATAAATACCTACCTCTCATAAAGTTTGTTGCAAATTGGTTTTACATGGCACAGAACCATTATTTGGATTTATCGAGTTGGTAATGAGATTATTAGTCATATAAAAAGCTATAAAGGATGTAAATTTCCCCATCAGCGATGCTACATGGTTTTAAATAAACTTTGAAATAAACCATGATTAATCAGGGTCATTTAGTCAGCCTTGCTTAGAAGAAATAGTATATTTAATCAATTTTTAAGATCCATAAAGAAATCTCATAATTACAGATTTAATTTTTTTTCACATCATATTTTGCAATCTTATGCATAAACCTTGGAAAATATGCTGCAATAACCAAAATGGTAATAATGAAATTAAAAATACTTAAAAATATAAGTCAAAGCAAATTCTTAATATTTGACTTTCTCAAAGTATCCAGAGAAATATTGAATTTGAAAAGAATTTCAGTTCAGTTTAGTTTATTGTCATGTGTACCGAGGTACAGTGAAAAGCTTTTGGTGCGTGCTAACCGTAATTACAATCGAGCCATTCACAGCGTATAGATACATAGAAACAAAGAAAATAGGTGCAGGAGAAAGCCATTTGGCCCTTCAAGCCAGCACCGCCATTCATTGTGATCATGGCTGATCATCCACAGTCAGCAACCTGTGTCTGCCTTCTTCCCATATCCCTTGATTCCACTAGCCCCTAGAGCTCTATCTAAAGGCCCTGTCCCAGTTAGGCATTTTTTAAGGCGACTGCCGGTGACTTTCATAATCGTAGCAGGTCGCCGAAAAAATGGTGACTGGACCCCCCCTACGACAATGTCTACGACAAACTACAACAACCTACCACCTAGTCGACGTCAAGCTACGGCAAGCCACCAAAAACCGGCAACCCGATTGTCGCAAGTAGAATGTCCACGTACGACCACACCTACAACAACCTACCACCACAGAGGCGACAACCGAAGAAAACCTATGTCCACCCGTGACAAGCTATGACCCTGAAGACTGAAGACAATTCACATTTCACCCACCTTCCCTATAAAAGGGGGTGTACGGTGGGGTTTCCAATCATTCTGCATCATGACTATTTGAAAGTGATGCCATGAGAAACTACTCTGAAATACAATAACTTCATACAACAATTTTCCGTCAAAATGTCAAAAATTTCCTTTATTGATATACAAACTTTTTTTTTTTTTTAAAAGGTTGATAAGTACATACAACAGTGCATACAAAAATATTGTAATAAACTTCAATAAATTTCAATAATCTTCAAACTTTAAAATTCAAACTTTAAACAGAATATAAGTGCAAAAACATACAAAACCTAACATCATTTATGGACACATTACACTGATGGATGATTAGATCAAGTGCACACTTGGAATTCGCCGAAGTCAGTACCGGCGACAACCTTAATCACCTGGAGACAACCTACTTCACCAGTCGACAACCTGGTGACAACCTACGACAGCGCCCACGTCAGGAGACGTCAAGCTACGGTCATTGGCGTCAAAACAACAGTCGCCGAAAAATTTCATGCCTTCACAAAAACCAGCGACGACTAGAAAAATGCTACCACTCTTTGGAGACTACTCACGACCATGCCCGCGACACCCCGGCGACCGTGCGGCAACAGCCTAGTCGCCTGTAGTCGCCTAAAAACATCGCCAAACTGGGACAACTCTCTTTTAAATTCATCCAGTGAATTGGCCTTCCCTGCTTTCTGTGGCAGAGAATTCCACAAGTTCACAACTCTCTGGGTGAAAAAGTTTCTTCTTACCTCAGTTTTAAATGGCCTCCCCTTTATTCTTAGACTGTGGTCCCTGGTTCTGGACTCCAACATTGGGAACATTTTTCCTGCATCAAGTTTGTCCAGTCCTTTTATAATTTTATACATCTGTATAAGATTCCCTCTCATCCTTCTAAGTACAATGATTTGGATGATGGAATTAGAAGTAACACTAGCAAGTTCCAGTGAATACGAGCCCAGTCTTTCCAACCTTTCCTCATATGACAGTCCCGCCATCCCAGGGATTAATCTTGTGAACGTACGCCGCACTGCCTCAATAGCAAGGACGTCCTTCCTCAAATTAGACCAAAACTCACACAATACTCCAGATGTGGTCTCACCAGGGCCCTATACAACTGCAGTAGGACCTCTTTGCTCCTATACTCTAATCATCTAATTATGAAGCCCACCATGCCATTAGCTTTCTTCACTTCCCGCTGTACCTGCATGTTTACTTTCAGTGACTGGTGTACAAGGACCCCCAGTTCTCGTTGCACTTCCCCTTTACCTAATCTGACACCATTGAGATAATAATCTGCCTCCTTGTTTTTGCCGCCAAAGTGGATAACCTCATATTTATCTACATTATACTGCATCTGCCATGCATCTGCCCACACACTCAACCTGTCCAAGTCACCCTGCAACCTCCTAACATCCTCTTCGCAGTTCACACTGCCACCCAGCTTTGTGTCATCTGCAAACTTGCTAGTGTTACTTCTAATTCCATCATCTAAATCATTAATATATATTGTAAATAGTTGCGGCCCCAGCACCAAGCCTTGCGGCACTCCACTCGCCACATGATAAGGGAATAACGTTCAGTACAAGATAAAAGCCAGGAAAGTCAAATCAAAGATAGTCCAAGAATCACCAATGAGGTAGATAGTAGTTCAGGACTGCTCTCTAGTTGCGGTAGGATGGTTCAGTTCCGACACTCAATCAACGAAAAGGTTGCCTGAAGATTAAAACCAGAGACCTGGCACAAAATACATGGTCTACTGCATAGCATGTTGCTTCTCCCACCCTGCCCCTAACCTCCCAAATGCTTTTTGGGCAGGAACTACCTTCAGTAGGTAACCAAAGGCACTCCACATCTCCTGAAAAGATAAGCAAACCAATAACAATTACCTTTCATGGCCCAACTAAGGCCCTCTTGTCAGCTCGATCCTGCACATTCCCAACACCAGACTCTGAAAACAGTATATTCGAGTTCTGTTATGTGAATTGACTACCAGACAAAACAAAACGCAAAGATTCAAGATCCAATATCTCAAGTTCAAAACTTGAGATAATGAAACACCCCCCATTTTCTCTGCCTGCTCAAAGTGGAGAAGGAACATTGAGGATGATATTGTGGATTTGTGTAAAGGGTATGGAAGTGCACTTCATCACAAACTACCCACCTGCTTACCCCATGAGGCACCTCTCGCCCCATCTGCGCATATGTTCACATATGCATTGGTCTCCTCGTCCGCTTGGACAGCACAATGGTGCAGCAGTCACTGAAAGGAAGCATGCAGGTACAGCAGGCAGTGAAGAAAGCTAATGGAATGTTGGCCTTCATAACAAGAGGAGTTGAGTATCAGAGCAAGGAGGTCCTTCTGCAATTGTACAGGGCCCTAGTGAGACCGCACCTGGAGTACTGTGTGCAGTTTTGGTCTCCAAATTTGAGGAAGGATATTCTTGCTATTGAGGGCGTACAGCGTAGGTTTACTAGGTTAATTCCCGGAATGGCGGGACTGTCGTATGTTGAAAAACTGGAGCGACTAGGCTTGTATACACTGGAATTTTGAAGGATGAGAGGGGATCTTATCGAAACATATAAGATTATTAAGGGGTTGGACACATTAGAGGCAGGAAACATGTTCCCAATGTTGGGGGAGTCCAGAACCAGGGGCCACAGTTTAAGAATAAGGGGTAGGCCATTTAGAACAGAGACGAGGAAAAGCTTTTTCAGTCAGAGAGTTGTAAATCTGTGGAATTCTCTGCCTCAGAAGGCAGTGGAGGCCAATTCTCTGAATGCATTCAAGAGAGAGCTAGATAGAGCTCTTAAGGATAGCGGAGTCAGGGGGGTATGGGGAGAAGGCAGGAAGGGGTTACTGATTGAGAATGATCAGCCATGATCACATTGAATGGTGCTGCTGGCTCGAAGGGCCGAATGGCCTACTCCTGCACCTATTGTCTATTGTCAGTAGAGTTGCTGCCTTACAGCACAAGAGACACTGGTTCAATCTGGACCGCGGATGCTGTCTGTACGTTCTCCCTGTAACCAGTTGGGTTTTATATGCTCCAGATGCTCTGGTTTCGTACCACATTCCAAAGACATGCAGATTTGTAATTAATTGGCTTCTGTAAATTGTCTATAGTGTGCAAGATGCAAAACCGTGATAACATAGAACTAGTGTATGTGTGTTCGTTGGTCGGTGCGAACTCAGTGGGCTGAAGGGCCTGTTTCTAAGGTGTATCTCTACAGTGCAAACATTACCCAAAAAATAAAAACAAAGCAAGTCAATCTCAATTCCAAAGAACCTCTGAAGAAAGCTATTTTACAGAATACTCCATACAATTTCACATGCAAAACTTTTGAAAAGTCAAGACTCATATTTACAAGAGGGGCAGTCAAATAAAATAGTTCAAACTCCAGAAATGTTCTTCTTAGCAAGCTGAGTACCTCAAAATGGGGAGCAAGTTCTAAAACCATTCGATCAACAGCTCTGGCTCTCTGCTTCTCCACCGCCGGGTTTGCCTGCGCAGTATGGGAACACTCAGCTCATGCAAGGAAGATTGATCCTGTGCTAAACACAAGCGGTCGCTCTTTCAGTGGATGCATGAAACCTACCAAGACTGACAACATCTACTTACTCTCTGGCATTGCACCTCCTGGAATCAGAGGAGCTGTAGCTAGTCAAAGAAAACGCCTCAGACAATCAGAGGAAGAAAGACACCCCCTACATGACCACCCTTTGCTATCTCAGCATTTCAAATCACGCAAAAGTTTCCTCTTTCTGTCCATCCTCTGGACTGCAGTGCATCGTCCAGAAGGCTCCGGGAAGAGAGACTAGAGAAATCTCCAGACAACACTCACATGGCAATCGATCCCTCTGAGAAACTCCCACCAGGTTCCGACCCACCGTGGATAACCTGGCACCGTCTCAACAGACTGAGGACAGGCATGGGGAGGAGCAAATCAAACATGCTGAAGTGGGAATATACTGAAGACGCGGCAGACTGTGAGTGTGGACGGGGCCTCCAGACTATGGAACATCTCCTGAGCTGTGACATGCTGCATGACACGTGCACTGTAAAGGATCTTGCAGAGGCCAATGACGTGGCACTGACATTTGCTCGCCATTGGCAAACACTTGTGTGATGACACGAATAAATAAATAAAAGGTCTACTCAGCAACAATCTGCAGTACAAAAATCTAGCACTCTTGCAAACACTGAAGAAGATGAGTATTCGTTCAAGTTACACCCTATTATAAATTAACTCTTACTGGTGAATATTTGTTACACAGAAATGTTCATCCTTTAGTGAGCAAAGTACACTTGCAACTTTTTCCAAGTTAAGAATATTTGCAAGATGATCTAGTAAAGATGACAGATTAAATGCAAAAGTCAAGCCCACCCAATAGTGAAAATCAAAATCCTTTCAGTGGGAAAATCATGTGTTTATTTAAGGTTTTCTAATTATCTCCAATGTGAATGCTTAACATAACAATTTGATAACACAATCCAAATCAGTTGAAGGTCAGAGCAATAAAACACTCAGAAGAAATACCCCAAACTGTAAGCAGTAGACACAACTGTCACTTTGACAATGGGATATTTACAGCTCACTTGACCATTTTTCTTTTATAAAATGTCATTCAAAATTGAAATGTGCAACGAGGATCCGCCACTAATATGAAGAACTAAATAGGTTGATATTATATCCAGCAGATAAAGTATTAAGGAAAGAAAGACTAAAAGTGATTAATGCACTAACATGGCTTTACTTGACCCAAGTCTATCAGAGAATTGGCTGTGGTGGTAGATTCATTGGCAAGGATCACAATGTGGGCCAAACAAAGTTTTCTTTGTGAGGACAGTCAATGCTTTTGTGAGATCAAGAAAGGCCATGAATAGTGGTGGTTGCTGCTTTCTGCATTTTGCTTGTTTTTATCATTCAATCATATCCCTTGATTGTAAGAATATCAATTATAATTCTTGGAAGAACATCCAAGATCCACAATAAGATTCTGGTCAACTTGGATCTCTTTCTACTTTGCATGAATCACCTTGAAGAGACAGACATTGACGATAAAAACTAGCACTGTCTCCAAAGCCCAACTGCAGCCTTTGGTCACCTGCGGAAAACAACTTGAAGACGAAGCTCTGAAGCCTATCGCCAAGATTATGATTAACTGAATAGCGGTAATTCCCACTTTTCTGTTTGCAGATACATGGACAACTTTCAGTAGGCTCCTCAAACCACTGGAGATTTATCGCCATTGGTGCATCTGCAAATCTTCGGGCAGAATATGGGAAGCAATGTTAACATCCCTTCCTAGACCAACACCCACATGCCAGCTCCAATATATAGGTCACATCAACAAATTTGACACCAGATTCCTAAAATAGGCAAATTACTGAACACATCATGGTGAGAAATTTCTGGGAGGATAGAGAAAAACCTACAAACCTCCATAGAAAAATCTGACAGCTTCACTGTCTCCTAAAATTGCCTGGCCAAACACTGCTCAAACTTTCAGAGAAGAATGCAGGAAGGCATTGAGCACTAGCACATCTACTCAGTGCTCATGAAGACTAAAAGCAAGCAACAAAAGACGTGTACTGTAATTTAGTTGGCTCATCACCCATCAAGCTCGATTGATCCATCTGGATCAGCATTTGTAGATCACAGAACGTTTGTCATCAAAGAAGCCAGAGAACTGTTGTGGAAGCAAACCATCAATGTGAAGACAAAGATGCCCAAAAGGGAAGACCGTAAAAAAAACACAGTTCTCGCGTGTTTGTACCACAACTAATGTGATGGAAAGTGCAAGAGAGATTTCCTTGCAGAAAGCATCATCAAACATTAAAATGATCTCCAGTTGCCCTCAGCCCGACCGAAATGGTCAAAACACTTAGAAGTGACTTTATACTACGTGGTTGTAAATGATCTTACGTCTGTTCACTGCAGAAATTTCATTTTGAATTTACTGCATAATTGAACACAAGTAAGCAAGAATACTCCATTAAATTTTGACCAAACTGAACACATTAGGGAAAAAATATTGATTTACAATCTTCTGTATCGATGTAAATGCTTGGACCTTGAATTCTTAGCTTCTACTCACTCAGCATGTCTAAATGAAAGTCATGTGGGAAAATAATAATGATTTTAAAATAATCTTTTTAAAATGTGTACTATCCTGTCTTTCATAAATGAACTGGTCACTTAGAAACACAACAATGGCTGAAAGAAATTAAAGAACAAGTCCCCACCAAAATAGGAAAGCACTATGGTTGGCATCAAACTACCGGGTGGCGCCAGCAATGGTTGCCTCGCCAACAGTCTGTCTGTCCCTTCCTTCTTTGTGTTTAAATAGTACGTGTTAAATGTATGTTTTAGTGTTTTTTAGCTTGTTTTATGTGGGGGGTGGGGGAGTTGTAGGAAACTTTTTCTAATCTCTTACCTCAACGGAGATGTGATTTTTTCCCGTATCGTATCTCCGTCCGCATTGCGGCCTAACTTCAAGGAGTTGGCGGACTTTGCTGGAGATCGACTGGGAGCTCCATCGTGGGGAGCCTGTGGACTTACCATCAGAGCCCCAATCGTGGGTGCCCATGGATTTCAACATCGCGAAGCTCGCGGTCTCAGGTTGGAGACTGATTTCGGGGAACTCCAAGCGCAGGAGCTTCGACCGCCCCGATGCGGGGGCTTCGACTGCCGACTGTGGGAGCTTCGATCGCCCCGACTGCGGATGGTTCGATCACCCCAACTGCAGGAGCCTAAAGAAGACGATTGGACCTTTTTGCCTTCCATCACAGTGAGGAATGTGGGGAATCCACTGTGGTGGATGATTATGTTCATTTTTATGTAGTTCTGTGCCCTGTTGCTTTTTTTTTTCATATGGCTGTATGGTAATTCACATATCACTGTACCTTAATTGGTACACGTGACAATAAAAGACCTTTGAAACTAATTAAAAGGAAAAAATTCATCCAGGATTAAATTCTTTTCCCATTAACCTTGGAATAAGTTGGTAAGAAAACACTGTTAAAGTCTTTAACAACAGCCATATAAAATAATTTACAAGAATTGACTACAAGTCACCTTCCATGGTCTAAATGAAAAGCTTATTTTTCTCATTGAAGTTACCACAAGCACATTTTTTAATATAACTCTGACCTATTGCCAAGGTTAAAAGGTACATTGCAAACCAGAACTATCATGTTAGTCAGATTTCTACATAACACAGTAATCGGCCATTACAGCTCAATGGGCCATTGCATTTTTCAATTGAATGTCAGTTGACTTCCAGCTTGGTCCCATTTTTCCATCTTTGCTCGGCATCACCGTGAATTTCCTTGTCCGCTGTCCAGCTTATCAAAAAATCAATGCAACCAGCCACTAGACTGAAAGTTACCAGCACACGATTTGTTAACGCTCTATATGTAGATGGACTACATTCAAATTACTCATGGAGCAGCTTAGAACTTCAGACAAACCGACTTGCAATGTGGTCCTTCGCTTAAACTTTTATTTCAGCACTGATAATAAAGACATAGTTTAACTCCAGTTTCAATAGTTTGTTTGGTTTCAGTCATCCAATATATTAGTAGAGAAAAGGGAGGGAATGGAATGCTGGCTCTAGGTTCTTCTTCAGGCCCTTATGTATTGATTGGTTCCTACGTATATATTAGGATTTTAACTCCGATCTGTGCATTTTGTTCAATCTGAAAAGTTTGGGTAATATGGCCATCAATAACCTCAAATTGTTAGAATAGAAAAAGTTTCAGAATTCAGAATTATAACAGTTTCACCCAAGTTTTCAACCCCAGGCTATTCGTGTCTATCAAGTTTTATTTAATCCACACCGGAGGTTTTATGTCCATTTGCTATGGAACAGGCTGCTTTTTTTTTTTGAAAAGGGACAAAACTTCTCATTAACCATTGCAGTTGTGGTTTGATTAATAAAAAGTGACAATGTCTTCTGTCTTAAATAATGTTGCAGAGTGCTGAACAGCAGCATGTCCTTCCCCCCATTGTTGAATTGTACACTGCAAGGCCCAGGAAGCGAGCGGGCAAGATCATCTCTGACCCCTCTCACCCTGGCCACAAACTCTTCGAAGCACTTCCCTCTGGGAGGCGACTCTAGACTGTAAAAGCAGCCACAGCTAGACATAAAAATAGCTTTTTTTCCACAAGTGATAGTTCTACTCAACCAAAGTCTGTAGTCCCTTTTTTGCTCTGGTTTATTTTCACCCACATGTTTAGACCGTAATGTTGTATCCTTATTGTTTTGATGTGGTTATGCTTTATTCTTAATTGTTAACTGTATGTTTGTGTTGTCATTTGTGAGCGGAGCACCAAGGCACATTCCTTGTTTATGCATACTTGGCCAATAAACTTATTCATTCATTCATAATGGATGATCAGAAACACTGACATTATCAATACACATATTACTCCAGTAAACATAGGGTTATGCAAATAACTCAACAGGAAATGGCAAAAACATTGAGCAACACCAACATAACAAAGAAAGATACAAAGTGCTGAAGTAACTCAGCGGGATCGGCAGCATTTCTGGAGAACATAGATAGATGCTGGGACCCTTGTTCGGACTGATTGTACCAACATAGCAAGTGAAACAGAATTTACATTTTAATTTTCAACAACTTCTGCACTGCAAAGCCCCTGAAACACTCTAAATATGATGTAGTAGAATTTTAATTTTCTAAGATTTCAACAGTTTCCTGTACAGATCTGCTCTTCCCAAGAGGGATACAATTTAAAGGAGAGAGAGATTTAGTCCAAGAATACAGCAGTGCATGTTTCCGGCTTCAAAACATGGGCAACATGCAGATCTGGTCTGTTGTGGAGCAAGTAATGTTTGCCTGGCAAGTGATCTTTTCCAACAAAGTGAACCATCTTGTATTATCGTTCAATATTATTAACTGCAAAATCCCACCACCCAGTTGGTTACTATCAGCCAAAAATGAAATTGGACCACCCACAATAATCATGACTACAAGAGCAGATCGTAGGGTAGGAATTCTCTGGGAAGTGACTGCATTGCTGATGCCTTGACATCATCTACAAGGAAGCAGCATGAGAGAATAATATGCATTTGTCTGGCAATGATAAGCAAATTATCATCCAGGACATGCAGAGCTCAACGGGACTGCCATCCACCACTGTAATAAATCATGCCAAAGAGTGTGTAAAATGTACAAAATACTGTGAACAGCTTCACAAGGCTTCTTACAGCAGCATCTAAACCTACTACCTATTGGAACGTCAGCTGGCACAAGGACGGGATATCAAGAAATATCACCACTAGCAAATATATCAACAAATTGCACAACTTCCAGAAATCACTATCTTCTAAAGGGTTATTAGAAAAAAAAGACCACCCTTCACAGCAACACCCACATTCCAGAAATGAAAAAAAAAAATCTTCAACTACACTCAAATATACGTAGTATCGTATAGTGAAATCTTAGATAATTTGAAAATGTGCATGTAATAAAGATGCCAATACCAAAAAGCAAATTTGACACTACAACAATAGTTGCAAAATTAACTATATAGCATTAGCAAAGCTTTAAGACAGAAAGCTTTACATAAGCATGGATTCTTTCTATCCAAAAAGACTTGTCCGAGTCTCTAGCTATTCATGGAAGTCCCTAACCACGTCTTTTGTACACTGAGATGACAGGATTAGAAACTGACATCTAACCTGAAATTATAGCCAATGCCTTCGATTTAAAAAAAAACTGATTTGGCAACTTGCATAAACGCAGTCCCTGCACTCACCTTTCACCCTGTCGCCTCATCGTGTAGAGTTCTCTACCCTGAAAACTCAGGCACCTCCAGAGTAACTGTTAATGATAATTAAATAGTTTATAGTTTCAGCATAAAGCTTAACCGTACCCAAATAAGTCTCGCTAATTACGCAGCACCCTTGGCACTACCTGCTAATTAACCTCACCTGAATGTTTCTCAACTCCGGTGGTAGCAGACTGGTTTCTGCAAATTGAAACAAAGCTATGAGACATAAAAAACTCCCATATCCGTGGCATTAGAACCTTTAGGATGTTGGCAGCCAGACAGCCTCACCTATGACTGCCAGACTGTCTACTCTTGAAGTATGAAGACTACACAATACCACACGCAATACCGCATGATCGCATTGAATGGCGGTGCTGGCTCGAAGGGCTGAATGGCCTACTCCTGCACCTATTGTCTATTGTCTATTGTCACACACCATGGAATCTGAAGGGAATGAATCATGTTATCTCAAGCGATCCCTCCATTCTATTCTCTCCCTTCCTATCTTGATCAAATACAGGGGAAGAACATCCTGCCTCTTTTACTGTTAACTCCACCACATTGACAACTTTTGAGAAGATATCCAATTAGTCCCACTGACCTGTTCATTCCTCATTGCTCAGCAAATTTCAGCCAGCTGGTTATCAAAATCACAATACCTCCAATTAGCTTAATGTTTAAACATCCTGTTTACGTGCAGCATAGTTGGGAACATTTCAGCTGTGAATCGCCAGAGAGCAGATTCCATTGTCATATTACTTTGCTGTGAATGTCTGGTACCTGGTTGTTCATGTACAATAAGGACATGGTGAGCCGACACATTTAATAAAGAACCTATGCCACCATTAGAAATACATTGATATCTTTCTCCACACCTCTTAAAACATGTTTCAGTTCCATGTAAAATTGAACTGAAAGGTTAATTCTGTTTATTCACAAAATGCTGGAGTAACTCAGCAGGTCAGGCAGCATCTCGGGAGAGAAGGAATGGGTGACGTTTCGGGTCGAGACCCTTCTTCAGACTGATGTCGGGGTGGGACAAAGGAAGGATATAGGTGGAGACAGGAAGATAGAGGGAGATCTGGGAAGGAGGAGGGGAATGGAGGGACAGAGGAGCTATCTGAAGTTGGAGAAGTCGACGTTCATATCACCGGGCCGCAAACTGCCCAGGCAACTGCCCTCTCCAAAGACACAACTGGTCTAGCTGAGTATTTTCAGCATTATCTGTTTCTAACCATGCAGAATATTCGCTCCAGTGACAAAAAAGAATGGTATTTGTACAACACTTGTGTATATCTACATTGCTAGTGATAAAGAACATTTAAACAATAGTTTAATTGCTGGAATCACCTTTAAAAATAATAAATTCACTGCATCATGTGATCATTGACATGTCTTATCAAAGAGCAAAACAAAATAGAGGCTGCTAATCTGAAGCAAAAACAGATTGCTGGAAGGGTTCACAATATTGGGCAACACCCAGAGATAGAGGAGAGATAACGTTTCAAGTCCAGATCATTTCAGCAAAAGAGTTCTAATAAAAGGTTACCTTCAAGAAACATTAACTCTATTTCGTTCTCTGCAAATGCTGCCTGACCTGCTATCTTCAGCATGTTCCTTTTTTAAAATAAAAATCGCAAATAATTTTATTCATTTTGAGGCAAATGAGATAGTTGTTAGCCGAGTCCAGTAGTAAAATATACATAATCTAAAATATTTTAAAAAGTAACTATGAAGAGAGACTCAAGAGACTGCAATATGCTGGAATCAGGAGCAAATGGCAGACTGGTAGGCGATAGGTGGAACCAGATAAGGGAGGGATGGTCAGCAGATGGAACTAGGTGAGGGAGGATATAAGAAAGGTGAACCAAGGAAGAAGAAATTCATGTAGGTAGTAATGTGGGTGATTGGCATCTAGAACGAGGTGGGATGGTGTGGTATGTGTCGCAGGTAGATAAAGTTGAGTCGCAGGTTGATAAGGTGGTCAAAAAGGCTTTTGGCACATTGGCCTTCATCAGTCAGAGCATTGAGTAAAGAGGTCATGTTGCAGTTGTATAAGACGTTGGTGAGACCGCATTTAGAGTATTGTGTTCAGTTCTGGGCACCATGTTATAGGAAAGATATTATCAAGCTGGAAAGGGTTCGGAGAAGATTTGCGAGGATGTTGCCAGGACTACAGGGTCTGAGCTAGAGGGAGAGGTTGAGTAGGCTGGGTCTCTATTCCTTGGAGCGCAGGAGGATGAGGGGTGTTCTTTTAGCAGTGCACAAGATCATGAGAGTAATAGATCGGGTAGATGCACAGAATCTCTTGCCCAGAGTAGGGGAATCGAGGACCACAGTAGGTAGGTTCAAGGTGAAGGGGAAAAGATTTAATAGGAATCTGAGGAATAACCTTTTCACACAAAGTGTCATGGATGTATGGAACAAGCTGCCAGAGGAGGTAGTCGAGGCTGGGACTACCCCAACGTTTAAGAAACAGTTAGACAGGTACATGGATAGGACAGGTTTGAAGGGATATGGACCAAATGCAGGCAGGTGGGACTAGCATAGTTGGGACATGTTGGCCGGTATGGGCAAGTTGGGCCAAAGGGCCTGTTTCCACATTGTATCATTCTATGATTCTATGAGAATGACGAGTCTAGGTAACAAGGCGGGGTTGGGGAGGAAGTGGAAAGGGATGGAAAGGATAAACAAAGAGGGGGATCCTGGATGGTCTGATGGGAGTGGGAAATTAACACAGGGGTAGGGGGTAAGTTTAATTCTGAAAATTCAATGTTCATATTATTGGGCTGTAGGATACCCATGCTTTAATACGAGATATTGTTCATCTAGTTTGTGTTTGACCTCAGTAAGTAGAAGACTGAGGACAGACAGGTTGATGTAAGAATGGGAAGTGGAGTTGAGATGACATGCAACAGGAAGCTCAAAATGGCCTCTTCTACAATGGCAAAACCTAGCGTTCACTCGTTGACGGATTTCAGAGCCCTTTGTTCTATCCACAGTGGTCGGTCATTTTGAGCTTCCAGTGTATTGGAAACTCTGAAGACTGGAAATCAAAAATAAAATCTGAAAACAGTGGAAATGTACTAAAGGATACATCAAAACAAGGTAAAGAATATTTGTTTAAAATCTTTAAACCAATAAATTATCCTCACCTCTTGTATATTCAGATGTTCAAAGGCTTGCCACGCATATCCTCCATTTCCATTTTTAAGGCAGCTGGAATTATTCTGGAAATAAGGAAAGAAAGTATTAGCTATTCCTCCCCAAGTAAAGCTTTTGGATATCTTTTATTCATTGTTCTTTATCTCTCCACATCACCGTTCATATCTCTCATTTCCTTTATCCCTAACCAGTCTGAAGAAGGGTCTCGACCCAAAACATCACCCATTCCTTCTCTCCAGAGATACTGCCTGTCCCGCTGAATTACTCCAGATTTTTGTGTCAATCTTCAGTTTAAACCAGCATCTGCAGTTCCCTCTTACACAATTCAGAACAGGTTCAAAAGATCAAACATTTTCCCTCAGCCTTTTCAAAGCACTCAACCTCAACGAGTATTTTTCAACAGTGTGGCCTGTACTACAACCTCCCAATACATTCCCTGCCAGCTTAATCCCAATACAGCCCATTAGAATTCATAATCCTGGACAATGCATCAGACTAGAATTGTTTGTGCTTGGATACACTTACACTACACTGGAGTTTAGGATTAACACAAAGTCATTAGCATTAATCACTGCTGCGGGAAAATGAACTGACAAACTGGTACTAAAAGAAAATACATCAAGACTTGAGCACTGAGAGTATCAGTTTAGGTTAACTATTCACAAAATGCTGGAGTAACTCAGCAGGTCAGGCAGCATCTCGGGAGAGAATGAATGGGTGACGTTTCGGGTCAAGACCCTTCTTCAGTCCGAAGAAGGGTCTCGACCCGAAACGTCACCCATTCCTTCTCTCCCGAGATGCTGCCTGACCTGCTGAGTTACTCCAGCATTTTGTGAATAAATACCTTCGAATCATACCAGCATCTGCAGTTATTTTCTTATAGTTTAGGTTAACTGGTCACTGCAGCCAGATGAGAATGTTGTTCGTTCAAGACTCAGTGAAGCATGCAATCCCGTCAATATGCAAGCATCGAGAGAGCTGGCATCTTTCAGCTGAGACTCAAGGAAAAACTCATCTCATTCAAAAATTCACACAGGCATCAATGATCGCATAGCACTTTTAAAGTGAGTGGGAAATTCTCACCAATACCTTGGTCAATATTCTTTCCTCTAACATAATCACATTGGATTACTTGATTATTCATCTTATTTTCAGCTCAGCTGCAAAGCAGAGAAAACGCCTTTCTGCACATCACATCCATAGCAGCCACCGAATATCATCTATCATGTTGCGATTTTCCAGCACTTGGATTATCATATCATATATATACAGCCGGAAACAGGCCTTTTATAGCTACAACACTTCAAGCGTGCCTCAAAATAGAGCACATGGTATTGGAGGTAGGGTACTGACATGGATAGAAAATTGGTTGACAGACAGAAAGCAAAGAGTGGGGATAAATGGGTCCCTTTCAGAATGGCAGGCAGTAACTAGTGGGGTACCGCAAGGCTCGGTGCTGGGACCGCAGATATTTACAATATACATTAATGACTTGGATGAAGGGATTAAAAGTGCCATTAGCAAATTTGCAGATGATACAAAGCTGGGTGGTAGTGTGAACTGTGAGGAAGATGCTATGAGGTTGCAGGGTGACTTGGACAGGATGTGTGAGTGGGCAGATGCATGGCAGATGCAGTTTAATGTGGATAAGTGTGAGGTTATCCACTTTGGTGGTAAGAATAGGAAGGCAGTATTATCTGAATGGTGTCAAGTTAGGAACAGGGGACGTACAACGAGATCTGGGTGTCCTAGTGCATCAGTCACAGAAAGGAAGCATGCAGGTACAGCAGGCAGTGAAGAAAGCCAATGGAATGTTGGCCTTCATAACAAGAGGAGTTGAGTATAGGAGCAAAGAGGTCCTTCTGCAGTTGTACAGGGCCCTAGTTAGACCGCACCTGGAGTAGTGTGTGCAGTTTTGGTCTCCAAATTTGAGGAAGGATATTCTTGCTATTGAGGGCGTGCAGCATAGGTTTACTAGGTTAATTCCCGGAATGGCGGGACTATCATATGTTGAAAGACTGGAGCGACTAGGCTTGTATACACTGGAATTTAGAAGGATGAGAGGAGATCTTATCGAAACGTATAAGATTATTAAGGGATTGGACACGTTAGAGGCAGCAAAACATGTTCCCAATGTTGGGGGAGTCCAGAACAAGGGGCCACGGTTTAAGAATAAGGGGTAGGCCATTTAGAACTGAGATGAGGAAAAACTTTTTCAGTTAGAGAGTTGTGAATCTGTGGAATTCTCTGCCTCAGAAGGCAGTGGAGGCCAATTCTCTGAATGCATTCAAGAGAGAGCTAGATAGAGCTCTTAATGATAGCAGAGTCAGGGGGTATGGGGAGAAGGCAGGAACGGGGTACTGATTGAGAATGATCAGCCATGATCACATTGAATGGCGGTGCTGGCTCGAAGGGCCGAATGGCC
Organism: Rhinoraja longicauda; assembly: GCF_053455715.1. NCBI lineage: Eukaryota > Metazoa > Chordata > Chondrichthyes > Rajiformes > Arhynchobatidae > Rhinoraja > Rhinoraja longicauda. The sequence goes on from NC_135962.1 coordinate 15,150,388, forward strand.
TCCTCCTGCACCTATTGTCTATTGTTTATTGTCTAAAATACTTAAAATATTGAGAGTACTGTTTCCATCACGTCCTCACGTTGAATGCTTCATGTTTCAATTACTGCTGAGTAAAATAATTCTTCAAGCCCCCTCCTGTCCCTTATGTTAAACCCACTCCCTCTTACTCTTTGGAATGTCACTGTACAAGACTGTCTACCAGATGTGCTCCCAATCAACAATGGCTACACGCCAAAATTTGTTGGCCGCAAAATTCTTGGGACATCGTGGGATCGTGAACGGTATTCAACAAGTTCATAATCTTTTTCCTTCCTCTTGGCTGGAGTTAAGAGAATGGGCCTCCTCCACTGCTAGAATGGAGCCACACGCGAACTGGAGGAACAACACATCATATGTTGCTTGGGTAGCTGACAACCCAACGGTATGAACGTCAAATTCCTATATTTTAGGTATTCTCCCCCTGTTCTCCCCCACAACAACCCCCCCCCTCTCTCTCCTCCTTCCCTCCCCAGGGGCACACATTGACTCCCACCTATTGCTCCCCTCCATCACCCACCTCTATTTTCCTCCCTCTGGCTTCACAATCTGCAACTCTCCCAATTAGTATCACACCTACTGTTCTTATCTCTGGGCTTTGTTCCCACCATCTGGCTGTCAAAAAAAGACCCTGTCGCCTGTGCTGACCTATTACCTGCCACACTTGGTCCTGCTTTTCTCTCCCTTTCCAGCTTTCTTCTCCCCCTCTACAATCAGTCTGAAGAAGGGTCCACACATGAAAAGAAACCCATTCTTCAGAGATGCCACCTGACCTGCTGAGTTACGTCAGCACCTTAATTTCTTTTGTGTGTTAAATCTGTACCTGACCTAGTAACTGCTTTATGCAGACAACAGGTAAACAAATTGTGAACTTTTTAAATCAGCTGCATCAATGCCTAGCAACGGAGAAAACTGCAACAACAGAAAAAAAGAAGTAACTTCCGTTTGAAATCTTTTTGCATGGGAATTCAAATGTTAAAATTCAAACATTTAGAAAACATTTCATGTGTTTTCCATTTGGAGGAAGTTTAAAAGCAAAATAAGGTTCAAAAATGGCACTTTACTTCACAACACTGAAAGAACTTCAAACAGAAAATTAGTTTCTGCACTCTTAATTGCTTATGTGGACTGTGCAGTATTTTACAGCAAAACTCAAACTGCTTTTGCAAGACCATCTCAGGTCAGATTTTAGATCAATACCAGACCTGGTGGACCTGTTGGGCCCAATTCTCTCCTGCATTGGTGCAGCACCCTCTCCTCCCCCCCCTTTAAAATGTGAATAACTTTTAAAATGTAACACCGATTTCAATGAAACTTCTTCCATTAGCACCAAAGGGATGACAGTGAGTAAGGTGGGCCTAAAATTGTCACGCTATCGTGTACCGTCTTGGCTGTAGTTCAGGAACAAACAAGCAAAAGAGTTTTAGTATATAGATGGCGTGACCCAAACCCAGAAGAGAAAGGTAAATACACAGGGCACAAAGGGTAATAGCACTTCACTGAAACATTAACCTACTGAATGGGGAAACATGATCCTGTATTACCAGATTCACATCATCATTATCACCGTGCGGCTCATGCAACAAGTCAAGGCACAATTATTGCAGGTCGCAAAAAACAGGAAACACCATAATTGCTCCAACAACAACAAAATGAGAATAAGACATTCAATTATTTTCTGGAAATGAATGTGCTGATATTTTTTATTAGTGCTTTGTTTCCAGTTTTGACACCGCTTTCTGCCACCAAACATAATAAAACGTGCCAACAGTGTCAAAACCTGACCAATGGTATTCACTTAATGCAATTAATCGACTTTTGGCACACAGGATAAGAATATGACATGATATTTTCCCAACCCAAATGATTATACAACTTTAAAAGATGCAAATGACACAGCCATCATCGTCACTTATAGCCATTCATCTGAGGGGGCAGTTAAGAATCAAAATGCACACACAAGTCAGGACTCACATCTAGGTCACAGCAATGAAAGATAACAGATTTCCTTCCCAAAAAAACGACTTTGATTTTTCCACGACAATCCAGTAGTTTCATGGTCATCATTGGACAAACACTGGCTTTCATTTAAATATAAACTAAATAAAAACTTGATATTAGCTCCTCAGCAGACATTGGAGGATTGGATCAATGATGCAGTTCTCTTGCCTTTTGATCCACAACTTAAACTATATACTGCAGCAAAAAACTCAACAGAAGCAGCCTGATCCGCTGAATCCCTCCTGCAGTTTGTTTTTTGTTCAAGATTCAAGCATCTGCAGCTTCTTGCATCTCCATTGCCATACACAACCCTGTGCTCCAGTTAGAAAGCCGCAGCTGTCATCAGGTTTATTTGATTCTAGCCAAACTCCCTCAACAAAGACGCTGCTATTTGTAGAGACAAGGAACTATGGATGCTCTGGAGATTGTTCTCCATCTCTGGAGAACAATATCCAGCATTGTGTCGTCTCATGCTGCGATTACCCTCAGCATTACCCTAATTCAAAGATGAAAAATTCAATATGTGTTTTAAACCTCTTATACCTCTGCAAAGCACCCAAAAATGTTTTTTTTTTAAATGTTAAAATGCAACCAGTAAGTAGTTGGTGCCATCACTAAGTGAAGATCGTAAAACTTAAACGGAGGTAAACTCCGACACTACCTCAGCTAACCTTCCCCCCAAGCTTCCTCCAAACCACCTGTTGTACCTGAAGCCCAGCCAGATTTCACATTTTAGACTAATAGCTAAAGAGAAGCAATTTGTCAGGATATTTGGGGGTACTGAAAGCATTTATGTGTCTCAAAGCCAAGGCAAGCATTATTGTAAAGCAAGAAAAATCCCTTAAGCAGTAATATGATAAACAGGTATTTTTGATATAGAGGCAGTTATTGCTTCCAACACATTAAAACACTTCAAAACTTCTGCCACCTCCAATGTGCTCCCACCACCAGTCACATCTTTGCATCCCCCCCACCCAAACCACACCCTCTCCAGATATTTTGCCCTACAACCAAAGGAGATGTGACACCTGCCACATGGTGGTGCTGGCTCGAAGGGCTGAATGGCCTACTCCTGCACCTATTGTCTATAGTCTATGTGCTGGTCTTCATAGATCAGGGTTTTGAATACAAGTCATGTTGCAGCTTTAAAGGACTTTGTCTCGTGCGCATCTGGAGTATTGCACACAGTTTTGGATGCCCAATTACAGAAATGATGGGGAGGTTTTGGAGAGGGTGCAGAAGAAATTCATCAGAATGTTGCCAGGATAAGTGGGTATGAGCTATAAGAAGAAATACACGAAATGCTGGAGTAACTCAGCGGGACAGGCAGTATCTCTGGAGAGATACAAGAAGTAGTTGGACAAATTTGGGATTGTTTGCTCTGGAACCTGGCAGAAATATATAAAATTATGAGGGGCAAAGAAAGGGTTAACAGTCAGGTTTTGCTTGGGTAAACCCAATGGTTTGAACACTAAATTCCCCAATTTTAGGTAACTAATCAAACACCCTTCCCATTCTCTTCCTTGTGCCCCACCTGGACTTGCACCCATTTCTCCCCTTCTTGCTTCACACTTCGCAATTCTTCTATCCTATCTCACACCTTTTGTCTTTTCATCTCTAGCCTTTGTCCAACCATCTACCTATCAAAACCCCCTCTCACCTGCATCCACCTATCACTTGCTAGGCTTTGTCTTGCCCCTCCTCTCTTCCAAGTTTTCTCCCCCCACCCCCCACAATCACTCTGAAGAAGGACCCCGATCCAAAATGTCACCTATCCATGTACTCCAAAGATGTTGCCTGACATGCTGAGTTACTGCAGCACTCTGTGTCTGTAAAGTTCAATGTTGTTATACATGGTACAGTGCAGATAATTATAAAGTGCAACCCACTGTTGTATGTTGTGGACACTCCCACTTACCACATTACAGGAAGGATGTGGCAACAGAAAGAGTACAGAAGAGCTAGCTACAAGGACAGATCAAATGAACTGTGTTTGCCCTCATTGGAACAAGGGGGCAAAGGAGTGACCTTATGGAAGTTTATGAAATTATGAGGGGGATAGGTAGCCAGAATCTTCTTCCAATGGCAGGGGAGTCAAGAACTGGAGGGCACAGGTTTAAGGTGAGAGGGAAAACATTTAAAGAAGATCTGAGGGCCAGGTTTATTCCACTCAAGAGTTCAGTGAATATCTGACATGACCCATTAAGAGGAGGTGGGAGAGGCACATACAATTACAATGTTGATTTAAAAGTCATCTGGGTAGATCAATTACAATGTATAAAAGGCATCTGTTGAGTACTTTAATAGGAAAGGCATAGTATTAGGGTCGGCATGGTCAAGGTGAGCCATAAGGACTTGTTTTTGTGTTGCAGGTTTCTATGAAAAGTATTCTAATAAATCAATAAAATACATGTTCTTATTCAGCTTTATTAAAGTCCATCCCTCCACTAAAAGCATCTAAATGAAGTGCTGCCTTAAGAAAATGGCATCAAGGATACCCAGGCAGGAGGTTGAGAGGCCAGGGATCCCACACCACCAGATACAGTTAAAGAGGTACTTTCCTGCAACCATCAGGTTCTAGAACTGACCTGCATGACCCCAATTCTAAATCATATCATATCATCATATATATACAGCCGGAAACAGGCCTTTTCGGCCCTCCAAGTCCGTGCCGCCCAGCGATCCCCGTACATTAACACTATCCTACACCCACTAGGGACAATATTTACATTTACCCAGCCAATTAACCTACATACCTGTACGTCTTTGGAGTGTGGGAGGAAACCGAAGATCTCGGAGAAAACCCACGCAGGTCACGGGGAGAACGTACAAATTCCTTACAGTGCAGCACCCGTAGTCAGGATCGAACCTGAGTCTCCGGCGCTGCATTCGCTGTAAAGCAGCAACTCTACCGCTGCGCTACCGTGCCGCCCTGTTCAACAGAACACTTAGGACCAACTCTCACATAATAGACGTTTTTCTAAAATTGTGTTTTGCACTTATATATGGTTTTGCAGTCTTTTTCTTTTCACTGTCTTGTATAATTTATGCATAACTTATGTTCTGTGCGTTGTCTGAGCCTTTGTGCCTGTAATTCTACTGGAATTAACACTATCATTGCACCTAAATCTCACTGTCCTCGAGCATATGACAATAAGCTTGACTTGATTTGAAAATAATAAAGTAGCTGAAGCAAGACAGTGAGTACAATATAGCTAATACAAGCAATGATACTGGAGATCATGATATTGTAACAAATCTCCAATCAGCCTGGAGACCAATTAAAAAAAAACTAAATAACCAATCTTAGGTTTTAGGCGTATGGCCTATTACTCAATGGAAAGGTAGATTGCACAACTCGAGTTTAAAAATATCTACTGACAAATATTAACTGCAAAACCATATATCATTGTGTAAATTATTGCAAAGTTTATTCCCCAAGCCAAAAAAGCGTCAAAACTGCAATGTAACCAAATCAATTTCCATATGCAAAAGACAAATGTTTCACAATAGTAGTCTAATTGGTCCAAAAAAAATTGCTTAAATGGTCATACCCTATGACAACTTAAGAAATTATTAAATTTATCTCATTGCTGAGGGCCAAGTCTATTTCAGGTTTTGAGATCATGTAATTCAGTGCTGCCTCCCGTCCAGAAGATTTAAATAGCCTGTCTCAATCGCTGTAACCTCATTTTTAATGTTCTTTCTTATTTGGGAACCTGCCACTGCCTGAAGCTATACATAAAAACATTACACATTCACACAACTCTAAATAAAATAAAGCTTGATGATCCGTCTAATCTGAGTTTTGCAGACTTTAAAAATAGATGTACCAAAGGGAATTCAGAGTACAAGACGAGTCTAAAGAAAGATGGTAGTGCTATCTATTCTCAAGCAGAACGATACACTAATTTTACACAATGAAATGTATATTTTGTTCACCAAAAGAAAAATCAACCTTCAGATCTAGTTGGCATTGACAAGCACTGATTGTATTACCTTGTGAAAATGGTGAAATGTCTTGAAACACCACGTCCATGTCAGGGTATTCACATATCTGAAGATCATCTATTTTGGACACAGGAGGGTCTTGTGTTCAAAACAGTGTCCCCTGCCAAGTTGTGTAATCACGAGGAAGGATACTTTGCAGGCTAGCTGGGCAAATGTCAGCCGGATGAATAGCTTCATCCTAGGTCATTTCAAGATGTGTGTGTTGCCAATGTTTCACCTATCAGACAAGCACAATATTTTCCCATTTTTAATCTCAATATGTGCCTTGAAAGTAGCAGAAATACACTGAGGAATCTGGAGATAAACCAAACATTTATTGTCTGTAGATTTTGCACCAAAAGTCTTATCTCACAAAATTCACAATAATTGCAAAATGTGATAAAAATAACAAATTGATAATATGACGGAACAAAATAATTGGTAGATTTTATCAGAATATAAATATGTGAAAAAGCTCACAACTAATTTTTTGCGCACTATTATAATTTGTACAGGCAGTGCACTTGAACTCATCACTATTTTATTGACGTGCACTGTCAGTTGAAATACAAGGCTTTCTCTGCCCTTTATGTGGCAATATGTTTTCCTGCAAATATAAAATTTCAAAACTGAATAAGCTCTCACACACACATTAGTTTTCAACATTTATTGGGTGGTATTGAGATGAACATTAAGTTCACTTTCTCAAACAACAAACAGGTTTTGATATAAATTAAACACCATTCTGAAAGCCAACATCGTAAATAAGATAATTCCACTTTTAATCTATTTTATTTCAGCAATTTATTTATTTTTTGGTTTGCAATTCATGTAAGTTAGTGTAGCTCAACAGAAAAGTATTTTAAATATCTTTGGTCATATTTGAAATTGATGCACTGCCTGAACAGAAGACAAGAACAGAAGTATAGGTCTTCCTGTGCCCAGCCATGTGGCGCGCTAGGTCGTTCCGGGCGGGACTCAGTCGGCAGCGGGAGAGCCAGTCCTGCTGTCGGATATGGCCAGGGCTCGCCAGGATCCTCCTGCCACACAGCACACCTGGATCATGGTCTGTCGTCCACATAGGGCAGTAATTAACATGTAGCTAGGATTTGGAGCTTGCTGTGTTGAAAAGCAATGTTTGAAACACATTTGCAGAATAATCCAATTTATTTCCATACAAATTATGTACAATGCAGAATTGCTTGCAGGGCTAATGGGCAAGTAAAATAGGAGCTCTCTGTAAAATCTGGGCCGTGGGGCAAAAATGGACCGCAAGCACCCCATCACTAATCACCCCTTCGTCTAGAGTCGTGCATTGATAGGCACAATAAGAGACACATTGCGGGACATATGTATAGTTCCATGAAAGTGGTTTCACAGGTAGGCATGGTGGTGAGCAAAGCTCAATGGCCAGTGTATTGAGTACAGAAATTGGGAAATCATGTTCCAGCTGTACAAGACAACATGACATTTGAGTGTTGTGCATAATTCTGGTCACCTTCATGTAGGAAGGATTTTTTAAATCAGGATAGGGTTCAAGAAGATTTAGAAGAATGTTACTTTGTCTGGAGGGTTTGAGGAGAGGGAAAAGGAGAGGCTAGAAAGCCTGGGTCACTTTTTTTCTTGGAGTGGAGGAGGTTGTGGAGTGACCTCGTAGGAGGTATATAAAATAATAAGCGGCAATGATAACATGAATAGCCACAGTCTTTTCTTCGGGTAGGGGAGTCTAAAAGCAGAGGGCCTAGGTTTAAGGGTGAGAAAGATATAAAAGGAACCCGAGGGACAATAATTTTCCCACAGAGAGGGTAGTGCATAATAAATCTAAACCGAACGATGGAATGTGCTGCCAGAGGCTGGGATAGAGGTGGGTCCAATCATGTAAACCATGCTTCTGCAACTCAGTCCCAGGCTCATCACCTACTATAACTGTGGCTGAAATTGAATGATTTAAGAAGCGTGTTTAAGATGATCAAATATACAAACAAATGTTTTAAATGGTTCGAATTTTAAAATAAAAATGCACCTGGATACAATGGATAAACTAATAGGATTAAATTAACTAAGTAGGTGTACATGTCATTCTCCTGATAACAGTTTATTCCCATTTTTAAGGATTTGCTGCACTTGCTCCAGGTTTAACCTGGCACACACTCAGCAGGCAGACGTCCAGCCTCAAAGCCAAGAAGCCCATGGAAGTCTGTGAAGACGTAGAGGTGGATTCTCCAGGCTTCAGCAGGGCTGGAAATCAGCCCTGCTGGCTTTGGTTCCCAACACGCTTCAACTAATTTTGCCCCTCAGTCTGCAGCTGTATAAGATTCGCAGAACTCTGTGCCAGATTTGGCCCCAAGATGAGCTTCAGAACACCTATTTCGATCTTTTGAAAAAAAACGTCTCTAAAATCTACTGCGGTCTCAGTCCATCTGCTGCTGAAACCATGCTGCAAATGTTCAGACTACAATTTTCCTACGAACTCCTACTGGGCCTCCAATATTCTACCCGTTATTCTGATCCTATTCATCTCTTTACTGTTCTTATTTTAATTTACACCAAGTCTTATTCATCCATCATGAATTTAGAAAAATAAGGGGTGATCTCATTGAAATATGTGAAATTCCAATGAGACTGCAGATGTTCGAATCTTGAACAAAAACAAAACTGCTTGAGGAATTCAGCAAGGCAGGCGTGATCTGTACAGGTAAATGGACAGATGACAGTTCTAGTTAGGACCCTCCTTCGAGGCTGGAATAAAGAGGAGATGGCTGCTAGTGAGAGGAGAATTAAGGCATGGCGCAAGTACTGCCATGTGATAGGTAGAAACTGCAGTTTAAGGGCGTGTGAGGTATCTTGGACATAGGTCGGGAGGAATTGGACCAGGTGGGATAGGATTGATTTTAAGGGATAGGTAGATCCAGGTAAGGAGGGGCTAACTGGTAAATGTGTCAGGTGGAGAAGAGAAGTCTGAAGATAACAAGTGGAGGTCAAAAAGGTACAAATGGTAGAAGGCGGGGAGTGAAATGGAGAACCAAAGGGAGGGTGATGAGTGGAAAGGAACAGGAGAAATATTGGGGATCTGGAGGGAGGTAGGGTTTGTTGATGAGAGCAAGAGTTACAGAAGTTTGAGGGAAACTGAACTGGGTGAGGGGGATGAGAAGAGTGGTAAGAAAGGTGTGCATCAGAGGATCTGGGTAGATCAGAAGGGAAGAGGGAGACTGAGCACGAGAAGATAACTAAAAATGGATAATCTTCAGACTGTTCGGTTGTAGGCTAACCATAGAATTTGAGCTGTTGTTCTGGGGAAGTAAATAGTAGTACTGCTTAAATCAAGGACTGAACCAGGGAACATTAGTCTAATGCTTTCACAACTGCACTATTTTGACCCAGTGAATTCTTAGAGATTAAAAAAGATTTGTGGACATTATGGAATCAATGGATGTGGAATTAATGGAAGAAAGTGGAACAAAATTACAGAATCGATCCTGAGCTTAGTGAAAGTGAGCAGACACAAGAGGCTGAAATGGCCTTCTCAAACAGCAGTTTCTTACATAAACAACCCACATCTCAGCAGCTCACAGGACGGGTGGAGGGGGGGAAGAATCACTGCTGGTAAATATCAAATATGCTATGCAATGACATCCATAGCTTTCACAGTAGGCTCTATTGCCCAGAGAGACTTAACAGTGCTACTTAAATAAAAATAAGCAGGTGAGTGAGACTTTTAAATTGCAAAGGGATTGAAACAATATCTATGACTGATCAAAATCAGATTGAAAAACTGTACAAAACATCATACTGATCAACAAAGCCAGGCCATTCCCTGATGAACAGAGACTAAGGAAAAGAAAGTGCCATGCAATAATGAAGTTGATTTGTTCTGCCACACAACTTTATCATTATCTCTTTGCCTCTACAGATGCTGCTTGACCTTCTGAGTTCCTCCATGTGTTTTTGTTTTTTGCTCCAGATTACAGGATTTGCAGTCTCATGTGTCTCCAAGATTGATGACCCGAACCAAGTTTAATGATCAAATTCAAGCTTACTAACATTTACAATTTGTGCATACAATTAACAATACGAATTTAAAAAAAGCATCTCAATGATAGTTCAGCTTTCAAGGCATTAATTAAAATAAATCTTTCAGCTATTATTATCACAAGTAATTTTGAGCAATTGCATATGCAGCACAACTAATTCTGTAGCAAGGTATCAAATAGGAAATCGGAGCTGCCATTAAATTCCAACATGGCACAGAAAATAGCGTGTAGTGACATCCATCATCGGCTCAGAAGTAATGAGAATTACTGATGATTACACTTGTGACCTCTTCGTGAATCAGTTTTCATAGTGCATGACTTGAACAATATTCAAGCATAGGCAGACAAGCGACATACAAATGCCAGGGAACAACCATCTCCAATAAAAGTAGGAAACTTAGAATCCAAGCTCTGTGCCATTTTCACTTCATACACCAAAAGTCTACAAGTCAATGGGCTTTACACTCAATATTCGCAAGATCAAGGTCCTCTAAGCTGCCTACTGTACCACGCCACCTACTAACAATCAAGGTTTAAAGCAAGATCCTGGGAAATGTGGACCGATGATGATGAAATTTAACACTGCATTAAATGCACCCAACATCACTTTATGTTAATTAAGGAAAAGGATACTTGAAGATGAATGAATGAATGAATGAATGAGTTTATTGGCAAAGTATGCATATACAAGGAATGTGCATCGGTGCTCCGCTCACAAATGACAACACAAACATACAGCTAACAATTAAGAATAAAGCATAACCACGTCAAAACAATAAGGATACAACATTACGGTCTAAACATGTGGGTGAAAATAAACCAGAGCAAAAAAGAGACTACAGACTTTGGTTATTGAGTAGAACTATCACTCGTGGAAAAAAGCTGTTTTTATGTCTGGCTGTGGCTGCTTTGACAGTCCAGAGGGAAGTGCTTCGAAGAATTTGTGGCCAGGGTGAGAGGGGTCAGAGATGATCTTACCCACTCGCTTCCTGGCCCTTGATCAAGATTTCAAACCAAGCACAAAACTCATGGTTTACTGAACTGAAGGAACCTTGCCTTTCTGCACATTGCTGGCATTTGGAGTGTCTACAGCAGGCATCTTAAGGCACTGGGAAAAGATCAACTATGCCATTGCAAAATCCACTATGTTCTCTGGAAGAATAAGCAAACCAATGTCCGTGTCCTCTCCCAGGCAAGTCACACTCTGTTGGCTATATTTGCATTTGCACCTCTGTCTTGGGAGGAGATTACTAAGTGATCAGAGGAAATTGTTCACAGATGTACATAGCTTCCTTGAAGTGGTGTCAACTTCACACCATCTCCAAGGAAGTCTGGCCCATGACCAGTCAAAGTGGAGGAGCAGCATTTGGAGATGTTTTGAGAACCCCGAGATCAATCCCTTGGAGCAGATGGATGCCCTGTTAACGTGGTAGAGGAGTGCGCCATCTGACAAATTATGCATCTGCATCCTGTCCACGTGCCACTTCTCATTCCATCTGTGGATGAGTTTACGTTGCCTTTATGAACTATTTTATAAATACAGAAAACTAGAGTGAAAGCAAGTTATCCTCCATCTTGTGGAAATTACACCCCAAATTCTACCAGTGGATTCAAGAACAGTTTCTTCCCCCACTGTTATCAGACTTGAACAAACGTCTCATATCCAAGGGACAAATTCCCAACCTTCCACGTTGTGGCTCTTGCATTTATTTTTACCCGTACTCTCTCTGTAGCTGGAATATTATATACTACACCCTGATTATGTTCTTTTTTGCACTACCTGCTGCAATCATGTATGTTACAATTTACCTGGATAGCAAAGTTCTTCACTGTATCTCAGTACATATGACAATAATAAACAAATACCAATGTCATTAATGAAGACCTAAAATGGACCTAGCCACAAAATAATGTGGCTTTAAGAGCAAGTTAGGGGTTTGTTTTCTGTGGAGTGTGACTCAGCTCCAAATTCAACAAACCCACCTTGAATTCCATGAGGCATGAGTTAGCAGTGTGATTAAATATTTTCTACTTGGCCAGGTAACTGCACCCAAGAATCAAGAAAGCAAAACATCACCTTGGCCAACACAATCTAGGACCAAAGACCCCCATGTAACCAGTAATCCATTCAGCAGCCAAAATATTCAGTCCCTTCATCTCAAGATTCTGCAAGGTACAATAGAGCAAGGCAACAAGCTTCTTCAATTATAATTCCAACACCATTGCCCATATCCTTTGGGGAGAGATAGCTAGAGCTCAAGAACATCTTGAGAACACATTGCAGATCCTAATTTTTGCTGGATTGGAATCCAGGAATGTCCTGTCTATTAGCACTGAGGAAGAAGCACCCCTACAACAAGAAATGCAGCCATTAATGTGCAGCACCACTACCTTCTCAAATGGCAAATAGAGATAACTGTTAATGCTGGTCTCAATCGCAACACATTAAAGAAGATTAAATTGCTTTATATTAACAATAAATCAGAATCTTATCCACAAACAATAATTGGTTTTGATTCAGGAATAAACTAACAAATATTTGCACTATTGCATCTTCCCAAATGAATAGAAATAGCTTAGACATAATTAATCTTGCTCAAGCATTCTTAAACACATGCTGCAGCAAAATGGCTTCTGGTCAAACATAAGATAAATAACAAAAATATTCATATTTTCCATTCACAAAGACAAAATACAGTGAATGTATCAATAAGCATTAAAATGGTCATTAATCAACACTACTGATTTACCACAAAATTCATCGATTTCAAATAGTCCAAGCAGATTGCCATTGTCAACATGTAGAAAGTCCAAATGCATGAAGATTTTCCAAATAATGCAATGGCATCGCTTGCTTTTGACTGAACCAATGGAACAGCCAGATGGGCTCCCAGTTAAAAAGGCTGCATACAGTGGGGAAACAAAATATTTGAGACACCACTGTTAATCGTGCATAACAAAGGCAAATCAAGTCCAATAGAGCAGCTTAGACTTATTATAACCTTTGCTGAGCCAAGGTGGTGATTACAAATAAAAGGAGAAACTGTGCAATTGTATGGGCAATCATGCAAATCTTAGGCTGTTTTCATACTGTTGCGGTTGAGTTCTGAAGCTAGGACATTCATGCGAGTGAGGTACAACCAGCGTCTGACATTTAAAGCAACTATATCAGCAGCTCACACCTCAGTGCCACTTTTGAGGCTTTGAGTTTCCTACCAGATTAACAGAGCCCGACAAGGTAATAACAAAAATACAGGGTGGCAATTCAACTCCCATGGCAACATTGCCGCATAAACATAGGAATAAATGTTGTTCTAGGTTGTGAAATTAAGTACATTGACAAACAGTGGAGGATTCACCATATTTTGATTCTGCTATAAATCTAGCTACCATGAGATCGTGGCGTCACAGCCATGAGAGCGTGACTGTGGGTTGCTATTAAGTATCAAAGTCAACTGTTGCAAAGTGCTTGGACATTTTTTTCTTTTTAAAAAGAAACTATGTAAATGCAAACGTTTTTGCTCAGATGCAAAACAAAAGCTCAGGTGCTCTAATAACCATTTGAAGCAAGTCGCACGATGAAACACCAGATACAAATCTTCAAAGCATTTCTAGTAATTACAAACACCTCATCATCAAGCCTGTTACATTAAAATTAAACGTCGTGCTTTAACGTATTCTGACCAAATAAGCCCATAGCTGCAGGAATGTAATGCATTGATTATGTCCTGAAGTGGAGCTTTATTTACCTTGTTTGTTCCTTTTTCAGATCCACTTGATGAACAAATCTACCAGATCATCATACGCAAATCATCCTGGATAAAATAAATGATTGTCATAGTTGTTGACACCGAGCACTGTGATGCTCATACGTTGGCATACATGTGTAAGTGGACATGTTAATGTGGCAAACTTTTTTTTTGATAAATAAATGCATACAAATTATAGATGACTTCTGAGTGTACCCTCTTCAAAACATGCACGTGAGATTTTTTGTGCCAAAAAGACAAAGCAAAAAAGAACATTATTAATCACTGTGTGCTCTCTCTTATTTATACTTGATTACCTAAAATGGCAATATACCAAGCTGCATTCAACCAAATTCTGGAATGGAGGTTCATGACATTTCTAATATGTCCCAAATGTGTAAATCAACAAGACTACAAAATCTCTGATTCTTCTGCATACACTTTATTTACACTCCTACAATTCTTATGTGCCAAAACCACACAACTGTTCCTTCCTTGAGGCTTGAGGACAAGATACAAGCCTCCAGTTGGTTTGCAAAGATAAACAACTGTGTCAAACCACTTTCAACCTACCCATATACTGTGACATTGTTGGTCACATTGACGAGTTAATCCATTTTAGTGATGTTGGCTAGGCATACTACTTCTTCAAAGTAGTACATTGGGATCTTTATCACTCAATCATGAGTGCAGATAGACCATCAAGTCTGAGGAAGGGCCCCACACTGAAACATCACCTATCCATTTTCTCCAGAGATGCTGCCTGATCTGCTGAGTTAATGCAGCATTTTGTGTCTATATTTTGACCATCAAGTCAATATCTTATCAAAAAGATAAAACCTGTCAATGCAGCACTCCTACACTACATTAGGAAAATAACTGCAGATTGCTGGTACAAATCGAAGGCATCACAAAATGCTGGAGTAACTCAGCGGATCAGGCAGCATCTCAGGAGAGAAGGAATGGGTGACATTTCGGGTTGAGACCCTTCTTCAGACTGATGTCAGGGGAGGGGGCGGGACAAAGAAAGGATGTAGTTGGAGACAGGAAGACAGTTGGAGAACTGGGAAGGGGAGGGGAAATAGAGGGACAGAAGAGCCATCTAAAGTTAGAGAAATCAATGTTCATACCGCTGGGGTGTAAGCTGCCCAAGCAAAATATGAGATGCTGTTCCTCCAATTTGCGGTGGGTCTCACTATGACAATGGAGGGGGCCCATGACAGAAAGGTTAGACTGGGAGTGGGAGGGGGAGTTGAAGTGCTGAGCCACTGGGAGATCAGGTTGGTTAAGGCGGACTGAGCGAAGGTGTTGAGTGAAACGATCGCCAAGCCTGCGTTTGGTCTTGCCAATGTAGAGAAGTTGACATCTGGAACAGGTCAACTTCTCTACATCGGCGAGACCAAACTCCTACACTACATTGTCATCTTAACCTTTAGAGCTCAAATACAACACTCCTTTTAACCACGGAGTTTTAACATTTTACACGAGTCAAAAATTAGACCAATTAACTGTAACAAAAAATTCTAACATGCCTAAAAAATATTACATAAAACATGCACCATTAATGTCAGTTGTCTGAATAATATAAAGGAAAACAAAAAAAACAATAAAACTATAACTAAATTATCCATGTCTGTAAGGGCATTCTTTACCATTTTTCCTTTCACCAGATCAAACCAAACTATACAATGAATCCAGGTCTTATCTGAACAACAGATGGATGGAATTCCAAACCCTCATCCATGAGGCCAAATAATCGGAGACACAATAACAATATTTCACACTTAGCAATTGGTCAGAAACCTTCTAGCAGTGTTAACAACGTCTCAAATGTTCAACATTTTGCACATAAAGCTAACTTTACAAGGGAAAGCAAGACCAGTGCGAGGTAATTCTGCAAATTTGATCATAAATAGGTTATCCTTCTGCAGGTTTATACCAGATACCTCGTGCACAGAAACAAAAGGGCACTCTATTCAAAGAGTTCCTGAGAAACTAACCCTTAGTTACTAGCATTAAATGAGGATGCATCGTGTGTCCATTAAAGTCAAGGAAAATAATTTCATAGTGCCAACAGATTATATGTTGCATTTCGCAGCACCATGAATTTATGGGAAGAAGTATGCAAATCAAAGTTCGAGGACTAGAAATTTAGATTCTAACTGCGATTCATCAACTAACTCATTTCAACGTGTTTATCAGTTTACAACCTAGCTATTAAATCATAGTAAACATCAATCCTCCTGCACAACTTTGAGATCTTTGGGTAAAAAGGAAAATATTACAACTGAACACCCAACGCAGAGAAAAAGCAGTTTAGTCATCATTTGCGGGAAGAATAAAATCCGTTTCAGGAATATGCACCTGGAATCGCACCTGCTATCTCCACCAATTATGTGTTTTCCAACAGCTTGTGTTAGAGCAGAGAGTGGAAATTCCATCAACATTGATTCAATTTTTATTATTGCTCCCAGGTGAAAACATCTATACTGTCAAGACCCCATATACTTGAATCAAATCACCTCTCCATTCAAAATCCAGGAAAACAGACAAGGTTGCCTTGGCAATCATGACAGGACAACCCTCTCATCCCAGGAATTAGCCCAATGATACTCCTTTGGACTACCTCCAAAGGTACCGTATCCTCTGTTAAAGGGACCAAAATTGTGCACAGTGTACAGGCATGAACCTCAACGACAACCTGCACAAATGGAACAAAGCCATGCTATTCTTAAACTCTAACTCTTTTGCAAAAAAAGGCAAAAAAGTAATTTGTTGTCTTAAGTATTTATTGGACCCATCTACAACCTGACATTCCATGCAAATGATACCTTGATCCCTCTGAACATCCATTTAGATAATTATTAATTTTTAATTCCTCTTACCAAAGTGCATGATCTAACACTTTCACACATTAAACTCCATTTTGCTGGGATTTTACCCAAATCAAATGACTTTAAATTTGAACATGGAGTTTGAGCTATGTAACCTCACTCCATTTATATATCTTGTTGAATAAATAATCCTGCTTTTATCAGGGGACTTTGTGCCAGTGCTCCAACCGTTGGCTCTTATCATCAAGCAATGTTGTAAATCATCCAGCATTTCTCATCCTATCTGATACTGACAAAATGAGCTCAATAGCTTTAAATGTTACATTTTTAATCATTTAATTGCCCAAAATAGAAAATTTGGTTATTCTCTGTTTATTCTAGATTCGTTTGGCAGTGCCTCTTGAAGGGAATTATTCCTTGATAAAATATGAATTTTCATGAAAGCTTAGTAATTTATTTTTGTGTACAAGTCTCTTTCACAGTCACTACAACAGTTCATTCATAATTTCCACTGTAAAAGCACAATAACTTGACACAAAATGACCACATTTGTTTTGCATCAAGGAGAAAACATGATAAAAGCGCCTGCAAATACTGCAACAAAAGCAGAATGCTTTTGCACACAATGCTTTTGTTAGGAACAGGAGAACAAAAGAGGAACATTCGACAACAAGTTATAGAACAAGCTTAACAATGGGCACACCAGGAGATGGGCCATCCATTCAAAGTCACTGATTAAAAAATGCTAGTGCAAAGGAACAAGAATCATTTGCTGGTTATTTATCAGATTGCTGGCTCACAGGAAACTGTTGGTCAAACAGATTTTAAGAAGGTCTGAAGAAGGGTCTCGACCCGAAACGTCACCTTCTCTCCAGAGATGCTGCCTGTCCCCGCTGAGTTACTCCAGCTTTTTGTGTCCATCTTAAATTTCAAGAATTGATGTGTTTCTCTCTGAGTCTTGGATCTAATCAGCCTTCTTGTGCAACTCTCATAGATATATTACAAGGCAACAATTAGCTCTCTTTTTGTCCACTATATTTATCTGGCTTGCAAATGAAGTTTTTACAAAAAAATATAGCACACATTTTGCAGAGAAGCACGTCCATGAAAACATGGCATTCTGCCCAAAAACTCTGTGTTGGCATTTACTCTACAACGAGCAAATAGTTTTAATCAGTTCTCCCAACCGTGTTACATTATCCCTCCTATCCTTTTTCTTTCACCCACACCAAGCCAATCTAATCTTGAATGCTGGCAGAGTTCCTGTAAACTGGGTAGCAAATTCCACAATGTCCGGATTCAAAGAACTTTCTCCTGCCACTTGCTCAAAACATCGTACATTGAATTTGCATTAATGGTCCCTTATTTTTTAACCTGAACTATTCTCATTATACTTAAATAGTTTAGTAATTTGAATATGTTAAGATAGTTGCATTGCTTCAATTAAAGGTTTTTTCTAAGGTTTCATAATTTTACTTCTGCACGTGACACATCATTGCTGTTAATTTGCATTAGCATATTGAAAACCTTAATAACCTTCTTGTATCGTGCAGCTCTGCACACAATCAAAACTGTGAAAGGTGAGAGGGGAAAGATTTAAAACGTACATGAGATTTGAGGTAACCAGTAAAGCTAAAATGTCAAGACTGCCTCTAGTTGTTGAAGGTGGAGATGAGTAGCCCTGAAAGCTCCTCCAGTACTTGAGCTGCAGGACAAGTAGTTATCACCAGAGTTTAGAGCCAGTAGCAAAGGAGGAATGCAAAGTTCTTTGTAAGAATAGCACATGACCTGAATGGAAACCTGCATTTGATGCCATTCTATGGGACCTGCAGTCCTTGTCCATCTAGTTTGTGATATGGAAAGTTTAGTTTAGTTTAGAGAAACAGCGCAGAAACAGGCCCTTCAGCCCACCAGGTCCACGCCGACCGGTGATCCCCGCAAATTATCCTGAACCCCAAATCTCCTTGAATGCTTTCTGTTGCTTGGAGACTGATTTATCATCTTGCAACTGGTTCCTGTTTAATTTTGCAAAATTACTTGTCAACCCCCAAAAAATTTGATTTCACCTCGAGAATCTTTTGTCTTTGTCCTTATCCATAACTATGCTAAATCTAACTGAATGTTACTTTGGTCTCTAGAATAAAGAGCAGAGGGATATAGAAGAAAATACACAATTACGATGTCTCAGAAGAACACATTATCCCTTAATGGTGAAGATAAAACTAGCATTAATTGGAAGAAGCTCAGAGACAGGTTCAGGAAATTTGTTTTACTCAAACAGCAGTTGATTTATTAGTAGTTGGGACATATGAATTTGATGTTAGAGATAACAAAGAATGTGCTGAGACAAGTGTACACAATCATGAGAGGAATAATCAGGTCTCTTGCCCAGAGTGGGGGAATGGAGAACCAGAGGGCCTAGGTTTATGGTGAAGGGGGAAAGATTATATAGGAATCCGAGGGGTAACTTATCATGCAAAGAGTGGTGGGTGTGTAGAACGAGCGGCTCAAGGACGTAGTTGATGCAGGAACTAGACAACATTTAAGACAGGTATTTATTCACAAAGTGCTGGAGTAACTCAGCAGGTCAGGCAGCATCTCGGGAGAGAAGGAATGGGTGCCATTTCGGGTTGAGACCCTTCTTCAGACTTTAAGACAGGTACATGGTTAGGACAGGTTTAGGAGGGGTATTGGCCAAATGCAGGCGTGACACTAGATTAGATGGGACAAATTGGTCAAAGGTGTGGGCAAGTTGGGGCGAAGGGCCTGTTTCCACACTGTATGACTCTATGTGCTCACTTTTATCATGTTTCTAAGATCCCACTCTCAGTTGTTTCATTTGCTGGTAGCATCATGTAGCTACCTCACACCCGTCAGCAGGAATAGAATGAAAAGTTGAGGCACATTATTCCTGGGCTGTGCAGTCAGAGACTAGCGAGAATTTCAAACATCTACCCATTAGTGTCTCAAGGGGTGCACGACTTTGGACAAAAAAGTTAACTTTTAAACTAAATTAGTAAGTTTATGGAGAAGAATTAACATCGTACCAGTGGGACAGCACAGTGGCGCAGTAGTAGAGTTGCTGCCTTACAGCACCAGGTACCCGGGTTCGATCCTGACTATGGGTACATGTCTGTATGGAATTTGTATGTTCTCCCCGTGACCTGCGTGGGTTTTCTCTGGGATCTCTGATTTCCTTCCACAGTCCAAAGACGGACAGGTTTGCAGATTAATTGGCTTCAGTAAAATTGTAAATTGTCCCTAACATGTAGGATAGTGTTAGTGTGTGTGTGTGGGGGGGGGTCACTGGTCAGCATGGACTCGGGCAGGCAGGAGAGACTAGTATAGTTGTGACATGTTGGCTGGTGTGGGCAAGTTGGGCTGAAGAGCCTGCTTCCACATTGCATGACTCTATGACTCAGTGGGCAGAAGGACCAGATAGGCTACTTTCATATCAATGCAAGAATGCTGAAAGTTCAGTTATAATTCAGGAGTGGGAGCTGCTTTACATCGTCCACCCTGGGTAGTTCTACGGAACAAAGCGTCAACTACGGTACTCTGAAGCACCAATTGCCACTTTTGATTGTTGTAGTTGACATACGAAAGAAAGAAAGATAATTCAGGAAATAGGCCAGGTTGTTGTTGGACGATTGGGGATTATGGAACAAATTAAAAGGGCTAAGAATTATGAAAATTGAGAAGTGGAGTGGACAAATTGAAATTGGTAAAGAAAAAGATACAAAGCATTTAAACTGTTTAGCAAATAAACTACAAAAAACAAGAGCCATGTTCAATGTAACAACACAAGAAAATAATGATACAACACTGAAGCCCCAAATGCCTATGTGGAAATTTAGTCAATTACAGAACATAAGTTTCATTTTTACAGAGTGTGATGAAAGTTGTCTGGGAACAGATCATTATAAGCAGTTTCTGAAAACTGAACTTAACAATAAGCAGACTCAAAGCAAGCTGTGGGATTCTGAACACAGAATAAACCTCTGCAACAATACAACATTTTAAGAGCATCATTTCTTATAGCAGCGTCAGCTGGCCTCTATCACATCCACACTTCCAGCTGAATGGATCTAAATCTCTAAAAAAAATTGGCGCTTACAAAAGGCCACAAAAACAAGAGAACAGAAAATGCAAATACTCACATCAAAATCTCTCAAAGAAAAATCAGAGGTCAAACGCAGTTTCTATTTGAATGATTTTAAACTCCCGTCTCCCTCTTCTCCCCCACCCACCCTATCTTGTTTAAATGTATTCCTGTCTCAGTACAATCTAAACCACTGTTTTTGTATACACATCTTATCTTTTTTTTCATGCAAATAGACATTTCTGCATTCCACAGAATCATACAGACATACAACCTAGATAAATACTGGATCCAGCACATTCACACTACTTATAAATGAAACCACTCACCTTCCTTTCAACTGTCCAAAGTCATGTGTCAGGTATCCCTTCAGTACAGAATAGTTTCTATCTCCATCACTCTTTCCAGACCCCCATTGCAGTCTGGTTGGTTCAACTTTTCACAAATTCTTCTCCTCTAAAATTCATGTATATAATTAAAGCTTTCTTCAGTCTCCTATGCTCCAAAAGAAACAGCCCCAGGCTAGTAAATCTCTTCTCATTCTCCAGCCCTGGCGACAGCTTTGTCAATCTCCCCTGCGCCATGTCTAATATTATCACATCCTACCTGCAGTGTGGTCACCAGAATTGAACATGGCATTCCAACGAACACGCATTTAATATATTTATTGCATGCTCTTCTATTCAGTATCTCAGCTATAAGCACATACTGCCTAACCACCTCGCTACTTCAAGAATCTGCTGACATGCATTCCAAGATCTCAGTTCCTCTCCACTTCTTAGAAGATCTGTCCTCCTTAAATGTACTATCCTGCACTTCTTAGAATTAAATCCCCTATGCTGTGTACTTATCTAACCAGCCCACAACTATTTTCCTGCACCAAAGATGATTTTTGTTCATCATCAACCACTCTGCCAATTTGTGTTTTCTAAAAAAGGTTTTAATAACAGCACATAGATTGAAGATTCTAAATGTTAAGCCGGGCACCTACATCTAGAACTTGCTCCAGTAGAATCTATCATCCATCAAAACTCCGTTGACCATTACTGACATGCTTTCCTCGTCAGAGCTAATTATTTATTTAACTTGGCATTAACTCTTGGACTTTTACTTTGTGCTTGGCTTTTTAAAGGAGTTTTTGATAGTTTTCTGACAAATGAAATCAAACTGCTTTTAAATCTGCTTTGACCAAGTGGTAACCTCCCTTTGGAATCAGAAGGTCGTTGGCTCAAACCCCAGTGTTGTAGGTTTAATATCACCACTCATCTTAATCATTCTGAAGATTGAATAGGGAGACATTATCACTGCCACGAATGTCATCTAAAGATAAACCACGGTTTTCTCTGGAAAGCATAAATGATTACCTGCAGCAAAGGTGCATAGTCAGGTTGTCTCAGCCAACATTTATCTTTCAACTATGAAGACCAAAGTCACTTAATCTGCTATCTACCTTTAGTGTTTGTGGGTCTTGCAGTTACAAAATTGGCTGAAGCAATCCTTTAATTTGCAAAATAGATGCAAAGTACTGGAGTAACTCAGCTGGAGAGAGGGGGGGGGGGGGGGGGGGGGGGGCAAGAAAAGGCCAGAACAAAGCAGGGCCAGTAACTGAAGACCAAGGAAGTGTGGAATCCATAATTTTCCATTGTTGGCTGGGGAAGAGGTGACAATAAAGGGATACAAGGATGCAAACAGTGGAACTAGGGTGGGAGGTAGGAGGGAGGACAGTGCCTTTAATTTGCAACGTTGATTACTACATTGGAAGTATTTGAAACTCATGAGGCAAACCACTGGTATGCAGGGTTTCTTATTAACAACTTAACGATTGACCAATTTATTTAGTTCTTCAAACTAATATGTACTGAGCATAAAAGGGAACTAGATATTTAATACTTACATTAGCAAAAGGCATTTGATGCACCAAAGTTTACCGTCGAAAAGAGTTCATGGCATAACAGCTGGAGAAAGGATTGGCAAGCGAACAGGAAACAGAGTCAGCATACATCATCATTTTTCTGGTAGGTAAAATATAATGACTAGCATGCCACAGAGATCAGTACTGGCCGCTCAATTATTTTTTTTGCAATTTATATAAATGATTTGGATGAGAGCAACCAAGATATGGTAGCTAAATTTCATGATATAATGATAACTCGGAAAGTAATTTGCGAAGCCGACATAGTGGCTACAGGGGATTACAGATAGGTTAAGTGAGCATTCAAAGATATGGCAAATGGAGCAATAATGTGGGAAAATGTGAATTATATATTTTGCAGAAATAAAAGAAAAGCACTTATCTAAATAACTGGAGATTGCAGAGCTCTGAGATACAGAGAGGTATGAGTGTCCTTGTGTGTGATGTGAGCAAGCTAGTATGCAGATACAATGAGTAAAGCTAACAGAATGTTATTTATTACTAAGGAATTGAATACAAAAGTAGGAAGTTTATGCTTCAGTTATCCATGCCATAGACAAGACCACATCTGGAGCACTGTACAGAATATAGGTCTTCTTATTTAAAATTTGTAAATGCTTTGGAATCGTTTATAGATTCACAGTTATACAGTATAGAAACAGGTATTTCTTTCCAACTTCGGCATGCGACCAATATTTACACTCATCCAATTTACCTTACTTTGGCCGATATTCCTCAAAAGCTTCTTTCTAATATTGTAATTGTGCTGACTTCTATTATTTCCTCTGGTTTATTTCAGAGATTTACGAGATTGATACTTGCAATAGATGAGGCCCTTTATGAGAAAAAGGTTCAAGAGACCAGGTTTGCATCTGTTCAACCTCAGAAGAGAGAGGGTGCAGAGAAGATTTACAGTGATGTGGTCAAGTCTGAAGGGCCCAAGCTAAAGAGAGATTGGGCAGACTGGGACGTTATTCCTTGGAGTGCAGGATGTTGAGGAGTGATCTCATAGGTGTATAAAATCATGAAATCACCCATTTAAGAAAGACAACACGATATGTTTTCTTCTCATAGGATCACAGGCCTTTGGAATTCTCTTAAGGTGCAATGGAAGTAGAATCTATGAACATTTCAGGTAGAGGTAGATAGATACTTAAGATAAAAGGCGGTAAAAGGTTACGAGGGATGGACAGAAATATGGAGTTGAGGTTATAATTGGACTAGGCCCAACCTTATTGACTAACTTACAGGGACATGTCACTTACTCCTGTTCATTCCCCTAATTTGATTAACTTATTAATTCACAAATCTTATAACACTCTTGCATTCGTTCGCAGGCAACGCTAAACAGAAGGATCGTAAGAATTCAGAGCTCACTGATTGTACACACACACACACACGGGTTATCCACCTTATTTTATTCAACAAGCATTTGATAAATATGTAGTTTCAATCAAAAATGCAGTGAGAAGTGGTTGTGCAAGCATGTATTTTGGTTTCCATGGGGACAAGTAGCACACTCAACGATGCTACTGCTGAAACAGGACACTCAGGACTTTACCATACTGTGGAAAGGAAGTGTTGTTTATCATAAAAGAGTAAAACCTTTCTGGAAAAAATTATGATTCTTAATAATATTTCCTCATAAATAGTAAAGATACAAATAGATATTTTGCACTGGTATTAATTTATTTTGCTCATGTTTAGTTCACTGAAACCATGAGAAAATAATGTCGTTTGAGACATATGTGCAAGTCTCAAACCAATAGAAAAGCAATGCAGGGATAATGCAAAAAGCACGGTTATGTAACAATGTCATAAATATATCCACAATATGTCACCAAGGCAAATGTTCATTCCTTCCAACCTCTATGTATATATACACGCACACACTTCATGAATCCATTGGGTATGTTTTCCATCATACTGCAAGTAATCAAAGATTTGTTTCTCCCCACCAACGACTGGAGAATTAAACCCCCAACAATATAACAAGTATTTCAGGAATACTAAAAATAAAAGTATTTTCAATGGTTCTGGAGTAAACCCCTAAAACATAGGTTTCATAAACAGTGATGCTAATTAGGTACGACTCACGACAGATGATGCAAAGATGCGTTTAAAGGGAAGCTAAAACACAAGGAAGAGGAAAAACAGGACATGTTGTTGGATTTAGACAAAGAAGGAGAAGCTCATGACAATATCAACACTGGCACTGAACTGTTGGGTCAAATGCCTGCAGTTTCTATGCTATAAATTTGATATAATACTTAATATTATTCAAGATTAACCCACATAAACATAATCATTTTCAATCAAATCACAAGTATTCTAAGCACAAGTTAAGAAGCTTTCTCAAAAGCAATATGAACACATGCCGCACCAAAAATTTCAAGCAATAGAAAAATGTAATTCATATCTGGGGCTACACCTTTCCTATCCATGTACCTGTCTAAGTGCCTTTTAAATTTTGTTATTGTATCTGTCTCAACTTCATCTGGCAGCTTGTTTCAAATACCCCTTCCCTCTGTTTCAAAGGGTTGAAAGTTTATAGGTTACTATTGAATCTTTCCCCTCTAGTTCAATGATTCCCCTACCTTGAGAAAAGGTGTAATTCACCCTATACAATCCCCTCGTGATTTCATACACCCCTATAAGATCACCCCTCACCCTCCTGCGCTCCAAGGAATAAAGTCCTAGCCTGCCCAATGTCACTCTACAGTTCAGGCCCTTCTGACCTGGCAACATGACTGTAAATCTTCTCTGCACCCTTGTTCAGACTGATCAATCTGAAGAAGGGTCTCGACCCGAAAAGTCACCCTTTCCTTCTCTCCCGAGATGCTGCCTGACCTGCTGAGTTACTCCAGCATTTTGTGTCTACCTTCGATTTAAACCAGCATCTGCAGTTTTTTTCCTACACTTCTCTGCACCCTTTGCAGCTTAATGGCATCTTTCCAATGAGAGGGTGATCAAAATTGAACATAATATTCCACGCGCTGCCTCACCAGCATTTTGTAAAACTGTAACATAACATCCTAACTTGAAAACTCTATTCCCTGATTGATGAAGGTGCCAAAAGCCTTCCTGACCACCCCACCTCCAACACCATTTTCAGGGAACTAGGAACCCTTATCTCTGCAACACTCCCCAGGGCATATTGTTCAATGTGAAGATCCTGGCCTGGTTTGATTTCACAGCACCTCACATTTATCTGAATAAACTCCACGCACCATTCCTCAGCTACTTGCCCAGCTGATCAAGATCCAGCTGTAATTTTTGATAATTAACTGCATTGTTTACGACTCCACCTACTCCAGTGTCATCTGTAAACTTACTAAATCATGCCTTGTTCATTGATATAGATGACAAACAGCAATGGTACCGACTCGAGGTACACCATGAGTCACAGCCCTGTAGTCCAATGGAATATGAAAATAACTGCAGAAACAGACCAGTGTTTATAGTCCACACAGGGTGAGATGAAGCATACTGCATTAAATGTTTACCAACATATCTTTTTTACCCTCTCTCTCCATCGAATCATATCCAGTTTTGGCTCAAAGGCATTTATACCATTTGCCTCAACCAGTGCTTCAGAAAGCAAATCCCATAATTGCAACACTCTGGTTAAAGACATTTCTCCAAAGGACAGATTTGGAGGGATATGGACCAAACACAGGCAGGTGAGACTCGTGTAGCTGAGACATGTTGGCCAGTGTGGGCAAGTTGGGCCAAAAGGCCTGTTTCCACACTGTATCACTCTATGACACCTGAACTTTCTAATTTTAATAGTAATTACTTCAAATTCATAGTCCTGAGTTATGGCAAGTTCTGCTTCCCCAAAACAGAAATAATATGCCCAGAAATACAAGAGACTGCAGATGCTTGAATCTTGAATGAACAAAAAAAAAAAAAAAACCACTGCTGGAGGAACTCAACAGGTCAGGCAACATCCGTGGACTGAATGGACACATGATATTTGGAGCTCGTCCTGTCTTCAGATTGATTTTTGATTATCCTTTTAAATGCCTTTATAAATTTCAAGACCTGTCTCGGGTTACCATTCAATATACTCAGCTCCACTATCATTACTGTAATTTTATTCACACTTTCCCCAGTGCTTTCATATCCTTTTAGCAATGGATATCAGAACTATACACAGCACCCAATGTACAGGTGTTTCTCAACCAGGGAACTATAAAGGATAAACATTTATTTTGAAGTTTCTTCTTTTAGATAAGAAAAACTGTCCTTGATCCTATATCTTTGTTAACGTGTCCTATGACTTCAACTGCATTTCTAAGAGGTCAAATCGATGGGTATAATCTTTTGATTACAATAAAGGATTTTCCAATCACAGAACCTGGACTGCCAAAACTCAAATTGCTTCCTGCAGAACTGTAAGCTGCCAAGAAACTAATGTACCAACATATTCCACCACAGGCATCATGCATCAACTGCACAACAGTCTGATAAAATACACAAAATTGAATTTGAAGTAATTATATTGAACAAAGGAATTCAACTATTTTCTGTTCTTTACCAACAGGCGTATGAAATGGTCAAAACTCAAACTTTTGGTTATAGCTGGATACAAATCAAGCTGCAGTTGCTCCAGATAGCAGAGATAGAGTTGATGTGACCCACTTAAAATTAAACCTTCACAGTAGGGAGTTCACATAATGAACAGTTTCTAGGCCACGTAAGCACAATGAAAATCACAGAATTTAAAACATGCATCAAGACTGCTATTGTGTTACCAATATAATATTTCCAAACAAGTGGACGAGTACAGTTTATTCAGGTGATGCACTGGGCACAAAAAAAAAGTTTATTTGCTTGAAAAGCAACTTTTTACTGTCTGGAAATTAGTATTTTTCCTTCCTACAATCAAGATCCTTTACTATAACAAGCAGTCGTTGATACTTCTCAGTTTATTTATTCACTGGATTATTCACTCGAGAGGCTGGCATTCATTGTTCATCTCTAACAGCAGGCACAGTTGTAGAGTTACTGCCTTACAGCCTCAGGGACCCAAGTTTGTTCCTGAATACGGGTGCTGTCTGTATATTTTCCTTGTGACTGCATGGGTTTCCTCCAAGTGCTCCAGTTTCCTCCCACACTCCAAAGATGTACAAGATTATAAATTGTCCCTAGTGTGTAGGATAGTGGGAGTGCATGGAGTGATCGCTGGGTGGCATGGATTCAGTGAGCTGAAGCTCCATGCTGTAGCTCCAAAGTCAAGTCTAAAGCAATTAAGAGTTACCCACAATTAAGTCAGAAGTCACATATAGGCAAGACTAGGTACAGATGGTGGATCAGAAAGACACCATTAAACAATCAGTGAAAAAGAGAAACTGCAAACAGACTTGGGTGGCTATTTCCACTGGTCACTTAAAGCAAGTGAACACTGAAAGCAGTTGAAAAGGCTTACGGTACGTTTTCCTCCACTGCAGAAAGATTTAAGGACAGGAGACAGGATAACAAGCTACAGCTATGAAGATACATTTGGAATTGTTTGTACAGGTTTGGTCCCATCACACAAGGACATTCTTACATCAAGATGGTGCAAAGAAAGTTCACTGAACTGATCCATGGAAACACAGGACTGATGTACAAGGAGACATGATGTGTACTTGGCCCACACTCACTGGAGTTTCAAGGAATGAGATAGGGCCCCAGAGAAACACACAAAATTCTAAAGGATCTGAACTGACTCTCGTGTGTGTGTATATGCTTTTCATAGTGGCTGCAGAGATCAAACTGTAGGTCACAGCATGAAGATATAATGTATGCCATTTCAAACATTGATCAGGGGGAATCTCTTAATCCGGAGGATGAATGATATGTAGAAATCTTTATTGCAGATCGCAATGGAAACCAAGACAATAGACAATAGGTGCAGGAGGAGGCCATTCGGCCCTTCGAGCCAGCACCGCCATTCAATGTGATCATGGCTGATCATTCTCAATCAGTACCCCGTTCCTGCCTTCTCCCCATACCCCCTGACTCCGCTATCCTTTAGAGCTCTATCCAGCTCTCTCGTGAATGCATTCAGAGAATTGGCCTCCACTGCCTTCTGAGGAAGAGAATTCCACAGATTCACAACTCTCTGACTGAAAAAGTTTTTCCTCATCTCAGTTCTAAATGGCCTACCCCTTATTCTTAAACTGTGACCCCTTGTTCTGGACTCCCCCAACATTGGGAACATGTTTCCTGCTTCTAACGTGTCCAACCCCTTAATAATCTTATACGTTTCGATAAGATCTCCTCTCATCCTTCTAAATTCCAGTGTATACAAGCCTAGTCGCTCCAGTCTTTCAACATATGAAAGTCCCGCCATTCTGGGAATTAACCTAGTAAACCTATGCTGCACGCCCTCAATAGCAAGAATATCCTTCCTCAAATTTGACATTAAAATATTCAAGACATTAAAAATATTCAAGAAGGAGGCATTTCTTAATGCTCAAGAGATCATGGGATGTTGGAAAATGGTGGAAACAGGGTACAGAATTGAAGGATCAGCCGTGACAACACTGAATGGCCAAAAGACCTGCACTTGCTTCTCCTCTACAGTTCTATTTCCTTCCATGGGAGGATATCGCTAACCCAGCTGGGATTTTTATCAATAATCCATGGTTACTGCGACCAGAATATTTACATTTTTGATTATTTAAAGGACTCGATTTAGTCTAAACACCTGCCATGACAGGTTTTGGACTTGCTTCCAAATTACTAATCTAGCAATTTAACAATTGTGCTGTGGCTAAATTCCACAGGGTTTAATTCATGCTAGAGTATGGAGCTAGTCTGGCCAAGCATCAACTATTTCAACTACTTTTGTCTTTCCAAATGAACACATGCATGCACTCTTTACCAGAATATAAATGGACTGTTCAATTATGAGGTGACCATTATAAACCCCAAACATGTTTTCATATACCTTTTGCACCCCCACAGACCTCCCCACCATTCTTAAAAATGGAAACAGAGAGCTCACAGTCCACAAATAACGAATCAAGATAAATCCCATTCTTTTGCTACCCCAAATATTTCACTTCCTCTCTCATTATCTCACAGCATTCTGTCCTGTTATCTCTGACCTTTGTCCAACTATCTGCCATTCACCCCCCCCCCACACCTGTATCCACCTGTCACTTGCTAGGCTTTGTCCTGTACCCACCTCTCTTCCAGTTTTCTCCCCCAACAATGAGTCTGACGATGGGTCCTGATCCAAAATGTCACCTATTCATGTTCTCCAGAGATGCCGCCTGACCCACTATGTTACTCCAACATTTTGTGTCTTTTGTTGTAAACCAGCATCTGCAGTTCATTGTCTCTCTGAAATATGGTTTCCTTGCGAAGCAAAAAACTCTGATTTTTTAACATCCTGCCACATGCTATTGTCATACATGGATATCAGTAACTGCAATGCTGATCACCAGTTGAATTTAATATGCTGGCTGGTAAAGTCATTGTGTAACAAGACCTTTGGCTTACTTTTGAAGTTGGCTCGGTGACTCATAACAGACCAGAATAAAACATTTATCAGACCAAAATTATTTTAAAAATCTGCACAAAAGTTTAATCCCAAGTAAAATTATATATCACCCCACAGGATTTAAGCAAGGTGGAAAATCAAATTGTGCACTAAATTGCCTCCCTTATGAATGACATTTTGGGCAAACAACTTTAGTCCATCTGATCTAAAGTACCTCTGGGTTCCATTTGTTGACTCTGGAACAAATGGCTTTGAGACTCTTTTAATCAAAATCCCCCCCCCCCATTCCTCCCATCCAAACTGACATTTGTTGAGAATATATTGTGAAAACCTTATTTGTCTTCTATTGTTAATGTTACCACTGTGACTAGCAGCTGACATTACATCCAGCAGTCAACCAATTCAGACTGCGGGCAAGATAAGAGGCACACAAGGGATTCACATACATAATCCAATATTCTAAATTCAAGCAAATGAGCCACACAGCATGACCTTTTTTTTTCTCCACCCACATATATATGTTCATATGTTCCAGATGTTCACATCGAGAAAATGACCAACTAACCAATCTACTTGATCAATAAATAGATCTTTTCTCTTATGTTCTTTTAGGAGAAACAATAGGCACCACAATTGTTCGATACTTTCTACTTATGTTTGCATAATTAGACTGCACAGAGGCCAAGGTCCTCAGCTGTGGAACAGACAGTGCATGATTGTCGCCTATTGCCTTAACCCATAGCGTCGAGAACAATGAGAACAAGTCACAGATTCTCCAAAGCAACCAGTTATGCTCCCATTCACATTCTGTGCAGTGACTGCATGCAACGTTACAAAACAAAATTGCCAAAACTGGATATGATTCGATGGAGAGAGAGGGTAAAAAAGACATGTTGCTAAACATTTAATGCAGTATGCTTCATCTCACCCTGTATGGACTATAAACACTGGTCTGTTTCTGCAGTTATTTTCATATTCCATCGGACTACAGGGCTGTGACTCATGGTGTACCTCAGGTCGGTACCATTGCTGTTTGTCATCTATATCAATAAACAAGGCATGATTAGTAAGTTTGCAGATGACACTGGAGAAGGTGGAGTCGTAAACAATGCAGTTAAATGTAAAGTTGCAATCCTGGAACGCACATCTTTGAAATACTGAGGAAAATATTCCATTGTACCTCTCCAGCGATGGTGTCTGTGAATGAAACAGTTGACTCATCAGCTAAACATTACATATTATTGACTGCAATACCCCGAAGCTCGGCATTATTTTAAACCTAGTACATGTAAGTTTCATGGCAGAAATTAAAAAAGGCTGCAATCATTCACCAGGTAATGAAACAAAATCTGATCGCACCACTGGCGAAGCTGCTTCACTGAAACAATAATGATGTCATTAGCATCAGAATGGATCATTAGGTTGCATGTTTACTGACAATAGCAAAGACAACACAACAACTTATTTTCCCCAAAGTGAGCAGCCATCAAACCGTTAAATGCTGCTATCTCCCCTTACCCACTTGTATCCAATCTGCAGGTTTCTTCACTGAGTGGGCGGTTGATTGGAGCAGGTGGACAAGGTTAATACAGTGCTGCTCTGTTTTGGAGCCAGATACATGTGTTTTCTCCACAAGGCCATTCAGAGGCTCGAAAATGCCTGTCAGTGCTGGGAGCCCCCTTACCTCTGCACGGTAGAGCTCGTCCTTTCAACCTACTGCGCTGGTGTGGTGTACTGTGCTGTGCAGCGCCCGGCTCGCTGCTCTTCCTTGACGACAGAAAAAGCCTAGCAACAGCTTGATAGACGCCCCGGAATAGTCCAATTGGACTCGGTAGCAGCGGCCGCAGGCTCCCTTTGGGAGTGAGGGAGGGAGGGGGACGCCAGGTTGCACTTTAAGGTGTTCAAGCGCCGGACTGGGCTGGCGCCACAGATGCTGCCACCAGCAAAAGCAACAAACAGCCTGTGCAACGCTGACACCATGGAAAGGAGCTGCTAACTCCAGCGATTAGCTGCTCGTCGCAGTTCTTGTTTGCTTCCCAACGATTGCCCGCAGTAATAGTATTGCAAATTTATCTACAGCTCCTCGCCAGGGTCAGGGACACTTTGTGCCATTAGTGGCACAGGAATAAACTTTGCAAATCACAGTGGAACAATTCAAGGCCGAAACCAATTGAATGCGCTCACGAATCTCCGCAATCCCCCTATTCACTAAAGATCGCGTTCTGGCGGTTACTTATTGACATTGAAGGGTTACGGTGGAATGTTAAGCAACGCACTCGCGTCGAATATGAAATTGCTGCAAAATACCTTAACTTTACGAATAAAAGGATCTCAAATAAATTTCCCAATGGAAATTCCACAAGAATGTCGTGATACATAGAAACGACCATCGATCAATACGTTAATCGTTATTGAACAGCCTTTTGAACAGCCCATGTGTATAGTAGGGGAGAAAGTAGCAAACACAATATACTGGAGCAAGAAAGATGCATGGAATAAAAAGCATAATGAGATTCTTTTTTGATCTCTTGACGTTTGGGTAGCCAGAAAACCTGTAATTTGCATGGATTCTGCCCACTTTCTTAACACAGATCCACATTTCGACTGGAGGTTTATTCGAAGGCTTGAAGAGGGGCAACGATTCAAAGCATGTCCACTTGTACTCTATTTATTCACAAAATGCTGGAGTAACTCAGCAGATCAGGCAGCATCTCGGGAGAGAAGGAATGGGTGACGTTTCGGGTCGAGACCCTTCTTAGGGTCTCGACCCGAAACGTCACCCATTCCTTCTCTCCCGAGATGCTGCCTGACCTGCTGAGTTACTCCAGCATTTTGTGAATAAATCGATTTGTACCAGCATCTGCAGTTATTTTCTTATTCCACTTGTACTCTAAATGTCTGCAGTGAGTGAGGAAACATGGTAAAATTGCCACACCACACACCCGGTCACCAGCAGGTTAACGTTTCGCCGTCACCTAACTACTTCTGTGTAGGAAGGGACTGTAGATGCTGGTTTAAACCGAAGATAGACCCAAAATGCTGGAGTAACTCAGCGGGACAGGCAGAATCTCTGGAGAGAAGGAATGGGTGACGTTTCGGATCGAGTCTGAAGAAGGGTCTCGGCCCGAAACGTCACCCATTCCTTCTCTCCTGAGATGCTGAGTTACTCCAGCATTTCGTGTCTACCCATCTACCTATTCCAGCCAGTTCGGCTGCCAAAAAGAGATATAATATAAGAAAATAACTGCAGATGCTGGTACAAATCGAAGGTATTTATTTCACATAATGCTGGAGTAACTCAGCAGGTCAGGCAGCATCTCGGGAGAGAAGGAATGGGTGACATTTCGGGTCGAGACCCAAAAAGAGATTTCCATCTGAAAGAATCGTCACATATCTCACTGGAAGAAAATGAGATTTATAAACGAAACGACGTTCGCGTTCACATGGAGACACTGACCATTTTTTCCCCCAAAATCAAATCCTTTCTCAGTAACATTTTATCGGAACTTACAAGGGAGATACTAGTGGGAAAATACTGTTTCGTATTAGGAATGACCAATACAGAGGGGGAAAAAACCACAGCGGCACGTTTATTTACTCTAATTCAACCAGCCGTGATATTTTACGAACAATCGTCCCATGTCTGTGTGATAGAACGGCCACAAATTACTTTTGGCTCTCAATCCACCTACTGTTGCTTCTGAAGTTTGCTGTGTTGAATATACTCGTATCCACCTCCACAATATTAGTAACTAGTGTAATTCTTGAACAAATATGATGTGTGTAACTTAGTGTTCCAACACAGACCTTTCAATGCCTCTCTACAAACGAAGACCATTTTTTGTTTAAAGCCGGGATCCGAGCAAAATCAACGATAACTACCATCTGTTTCATCTCTGACAATCTACAACCAGCGGCAAGGGTCTTTTCAATGGCCGTACACAAAGTTTTAAGTTGAGCGGATGATTTTGATCCATTCGGATTTTTTTGGCAAATATTCTGAACTATATATATATATATATACTAGTTCAGAATATTTGCATATATATATATATGTATATATGTCTCTCACATACACTTTGCTGAGTTGGATCCCAGGGTTATATATATATATATATATAAACCCTGGGATCCAACTCAGCAAAGTGTATGTGAGAGACACTGCAATCACCGAGGGTGGCGCACAGTCAACAAAAGAGAAACGAAAGCTGCGGTTTCAGGCGCCTACATTTCAATGCAAAGTCAGGCTCTCTGGTATTATTTTTTCCTTTTTTTGTGCATTTAAATAAGATAGGAATTCTTACCCGCGAGAACAGCCCGTTTCTGAACAGAAGGTAATGAAGTCTCTCGAGGTAAGGTTTAAGATCCAAGTCAAAGCACCCAACTTGTCCATGCAGCGGTTCGCCTTGCAGTGTGATGTGTCTGCCTGCTTCAAAACCAGCCCCCTGCCCCGAGTGCAACCGCTTGCTGGAAGTTGCTGAAAAAGTTCAGGCCAATCCACCCCCAAACGTCTGAGGTCACTGCGGCAAAACGTCGCGATACTGAAGCGCAGGGGAGGGAGGGAGGTTGGCTGTGTGCTGTTACCAGGGAACAGCAAGCTCACTGAGGCAGAGAAATACTTTTAACTCTTTCAACTTTCTGAGCAATTGTCCAAGGAAGGGGAAGGGGAGGGGAAGGGAAGGCGGCTAATTCAGTTTTCTCCAAACAGGGATATTGGAATCGAACGTATTATTTGAATACTCAAACGGAATGAGAGTAATGGTTATCGTCAGGGGTTGAATTTTCATTTGATGATCTTCTCCAACCCATCCTTGCTGAAGAATGTGGCTTCCACTGTGGGATGTGTTTTCACAGAACACTGAAAGCAAGTGGTTCAAGTGATTATTTTTCATCGACACAAGTTGGCCAGTGTCAAACTAAAAAAGATGTGCCATCTTCCTCTTAATTGATTACTTTGAAATACAGCGGCTGTTAAGGTGCAAACGAATCCAGTGGCCATTTTAAGCAGAAGCACTAAGATTTTTTCTGGTTTAATATTGTCCAACACAATAGTTAAATTCAGTACCCTTCTTCAGAGAGCCCTGTGTTTATATATTTTTTTAAACAAAAGAATGGCACTAGAACCACTCTTTGCCCCCAAACAATACAGCATTCATGCCTTGAGTTTTTGCAGATCATATAATAAAGTCCTGCAATTTTGTTTGCCATTCTGTGGTGTACCAAACTTTTGTTTTAATAAATTATCAACCCTGTTTAATGTTTATTTTACGCTTCTCATACTGGTGAACAACTTAACTGCATGGCATTGCAATCAAACAAAAAAGAAAATCAAAAAAACAAAAGTTACAGATGCTGGATATCTGCAATAAAAACAGAAAATGGTGGATTTTAAAAGTTTTTACAACCAAACCTAGTTTCTCCCTCCTCTGATGTTCAAATAAATGCACTTCCTGGAAAAGAACATCCTCTCTGTCCAAGGAATAGTGGGACAAAGTGTTGGGCTCCAGGTGAGTCCAAGCAGGCAAGGTATGTAGGCCTCCACACAAAGCAGAAGAGTAAATTACATTTGTCCAATGTTTGGTCTGTTTGCCATCTGCTTGTGCAGGCAGTGTTACTGATATATGATGCTCACGTAAATGGATTAGAAAATATAATGTAATGAAATAGCTCATTAAATAATTTACACTAAATTGTCAGGAATCTCTTCAGTTGGTATGTGATTATAATTATAAACTCAACATATTGCACATGCACTATTCCCAGGAATAACTAGCAACCAACAACATCTCCCTTCTGTCAGGATGTGGAGTAGCAGCTTAGAATTAGATGTGATTAGACAGATGACAAATGCCTGTTTATACTTGCATCGTTATGCTTCAATGTTTCATACCGTCTGCATTTGGGTGAAGGTAAAATTCATGTACCATAAAGTAAAATGCAGAAAACATTCACTTTTAACAAACATTCTCATATGTTATGCTCTTTTCTTGTATAAGTAAAACATTCTGCATTATTGCAAGGATTCATGTTCACTATTGGAAATAGAAGCAGGAGTAATGTAAATGGCCTCTTGATCCTGATCCACCATGAAACACATAAGCTATAAATTCTATGCCTCATGCCCACTTTCTTGTCTCATTACTATTTGGTCTGATCGAATTGGCAACCAAAAATCTACCAGCCAGCTTTGAAAATACCACAGCCTCGAGATACAGAATTCCAAAGAGTTTGGTTTATTTAGAGATACAGCATGGAAACAAGCCCACTGTGTCCGCGCCGACCAGCGATCACCCTGTACACTAGTTTTATCCTACACACCAGGGACATTACAGAAGCCAATTAACCTACAAATCTGCACGTCATTGGAATGTGTGAAGAAACTGGAGTGCTTGGAGAAAACCCAC
This sequence comes from Rhinoraja longicauda, assembly GCF_053455715.1. Lineage (NCBI taxonomy): Eukaryota > Metazoa > Chordata > Chondrichthyes > Rajiformes > Arhynchobatidae > Rhinoraja > Rhinoraja longicauda. The sequence continues at coordinate 15,186,948 of NC_135962.1, forward strand.
ACGATCTTAGGGAGAACATATAAACTCCATACAGACAACTCTCATAGTCAAGTTCGAACCCAGGCTATTGGTGCTGTGAGGCAATAACTCTATGGTTGTGCCACTCAGTTATAAAACTCTGTTTAAAGAAAACTTCTCTGACTTCTTCCCAAAATGGCCATCCCCTCATCCCAGGGCAGACCCCTTTGTTCATGATTCTCCAGCTGCAGGAAGCAAAGAATATTTCAAGTGCTGTCAGTGTCTTGGAATTTTTACTGTCACATTTAGGAAGTCTCTCAATTGTTCTAAATTCCAGTGAATTAATTCTCTAACCATGGAAAAATTCCTCACTTATGGAAACAACCTCTTGAATCTCAACTGCATTGTCTCCAAGGCAAATGTATCACTTAAAGAAAGCTAAAACTGCACACATTAATCCACGTGAGTTCTCTTCAAAAGCATGTGCCATCTCCTCAGTAGGACTTTTGTGCAATTATCTTAGTGTGCAAGTAATCAAGAGTGTTTTATTGTCATATGTCCCAGATAGAACAATGAAATTCTTACTTGCAGCAGCACAACAGAATATGTAAACATCATACACTGTAAACAATATAATAAATGAGAAAACAAAGTTCAGTGTGTGTACATACTTGTACATGACCTTATCGTTCCTGGACCAATCCAGCTTACTGTCCAGCTACACTCCAAGGTATTTGTACTCCCTGGTAAACTGCACATTTGCACCATTGATTGAGACAAGGGACAGGGGTGTTCCTCTCTTCCTAAAGTCCATTACTAACTCCTTAGTCTTGTCGGTGGTGAGCTGCAGGTAATTCAGCCCACACCACTTAACAACATCGTTGACTACACCTCTGTATTCAGCTTCCCTCCCCTCACTGATGCAGCCCACAATTGCAGAGTCATCTGAAAACTTCTGCAGATGGCAGGAGATCAAGTTATATCTGAAGTCCGAGGTGTAGATAGTGAACAGGAAGGGAGAATGGACTGTCCCCTGTGGAGCCTCTGAGTTGCTCACTACCATGCCCGAGAGACAGTTCTGTAGCCTGATATATTGTGTTCATCCTGTCAGGTAATTGATGATCCAAGACACCAATGGAGCGTCCACAATGCTTTCCGACTTATCCAGATGAGCATAGGAATGATGGAGCACGTGGATGATGGCATCCTCAACCCCCATCTTTGTTTGGTAAGCGAACTGCAGGGGGTCCAGGTTGAGTTTAACCAGGGGTCGCAGGTGAGTAAGCACCAGCCTCTCCAGGGACTTCATGTTGTATGAAGTCAGCGCCACTGGTCTGTAGTCATTGGAGGAGCTGGGGCACATCCTCTTTGTTACAGGATCCAGGCAGGATGTCTTCCACAACACAGGATCCAGGCTCAGGCTCAGGTTGAAGATATGCTGGAGTACTCCGCACAACTGGCTGGCACAAGCCTCGAGTACCCTAGGGTTGACACCATTGGGACCCATGGCTTTGCATGGGTGGAGTCTGCTCAGCTCCTTCCTCACCTGCTCAGCCTTGATGGTCAGCCGTGACAAAGAAAGGGCAGAGGAAGTGGACATGGGGGTATTGAGGGGGAGTGTCTGTCGGGGAACTGGGGGGAGTGTGGGCAGAGGCCCCACCATCAAATCTATTAAAAATCAGGGTTAGCTCGTTGGCCCAGTCCTGATTGCTTTACACCTATAGAGGTTCAAGAGAGTCCTCTCTGACATACCGAATCTCCATAATCTTCTTAGGAATTAGAGGGGTCGATGTGCTTTCTTTATAATTGCATCAGTGTGCTGGGTCCTGGAAAGATCTTCAGAAATATGCACGCCCAGGAATTTGAAGCTTTTGACTCTCTCCACCATCGTCCTGTCAATATAGACAGGTTTAAGTGTCCTCATCCTTCCTCTTCCTAAGTCCACAATCAGTTCTTTCGTCTTACTGACATTGAGAGCCAGGTTGTTGTGCTGGCACCATTTGGTTAGTTGATCGATCTCACGTCTATACTCTGACTCATCACCATCTGTAATCCATCCAACAACGGTGGTATCCTCGGCAAATTGAGCATGGATTTTGCACTGTGTACAGGTATGTAGGTTAATTGACTGGGTAAATGTAAAAATTGTCCCTAGTGTGTGTAGTGTTAATGTCCTGGGATCGCTGGGCAGCGCGGACTCGGTGGGCCAAAGGGCCTGTTTCCGCACTGTATCTCTAAATCTAAATCTAAAAAATGAGTGTAGTGAGTAGAGCAGGTGGCTGAAAAAAAGCCTTGAGGTGTTCCCTTACTGATTGTTCTTGAGGAAGAAGTATTTTTGACAATTCCTCTGTTGATGAGGAAGTTGAGGATCCAGTTGCAGAGACCCAGTTCTGTGAACTTGTTAACCAGCTTGCAGGGGATGATGGTATTGAACGCCAAGCTGTAGTCTATAAACAACAGCCTGACGTATGTGTTTTTATTTTCCAAGTGGTCCTGTGCAGAATGGAGAGCCAGTGAGATCGCATCCTCCATTGGCCTGTTGCCTCTGCAACAAAAGCAACGCAAGAACTTGTGTGAGTTCATTCTTTGAGTTTGTAGGAGTCACAGGGGAATGAAACTATGTTATGAAGTCAACAGGCACAGAAACAGGCCTTTCAGTCCATGTCAACCTTCAAGTTCCCATCCATACTAATCCCATTCACCACCACTTGGGCTATCTCCTCTATTTGCTTAGCAATTCAAGTGCTCTTTCAGATGATTTTTAAACATTATGAGGGTACTTGCTACACAACTTACTCAAGCAGTGCGTTCCAGATTGCAGATGAAAAAGCACTTCTTCAAATCTCCTCTAACCCTCTTCTCTCCTTAGAACTATGTCCTCTAGTTTTAAACATTTATATTTGGGGAAAGGTTTTCACTTCCATCCAATCTATGCCCTTCATCATTTTGTGTTGGTCTATTAGGTGGCCCCTCAGCCTCCCCGACGCCAAGGAAAACTAACCTAGACTATCCAATTTCTGATCATAACTGAAACATTCCATCCCAGGCAACATTCTGGCAATTCTTTCTCTGCAGCCCCTGAAGTGCAATAACATCTTTCAGAACGGCACAGTATACTCCAGTTGTGGCCTAACCAAAGTTTTAGAAAGTTGTATTATGACCTCCATGCGCTGGGATTTTGTGCCCCATATACCGAGGGACATTCTATTTGCCTTCTTCAATTTATCTAGATGTGTTGCTACCTTTAGGAATCTATGGACTTGCACACCAAGGTCTCTCTATTTCTTAATATCCCTAGAGCCCTACTAGTCACGATATATGCCCTATTCTTAACAGACCTCCCAAAATATATCATCTTGCGTTTATCACAACTACTGTAAATCTGCTCAACATATCAACTGATCATTATTGACTGTACTCCTCACTATCAATACCATTACCAATTTCCATGCCATCTGCTTTGTGAAAAAAAGTGTTGATCAAGGGGTGCCTCCCTGTGAAGCTTTGATAAATGAAATGTTGGATTCTACTTCTCATATATTTCACCCATTCCACTCATTTAAGTTTAGAACCAATTGAGGAAGGCAAATAGTTTGTGGGGTTTGATTCTAACTTCCTCCTAATGAAAGCCAACTCGCTATTTCTTCACAAATAGCTTTCCTTATTTGCAAGTTTATTGATGAAAATAAAGAATGAGTATCCACAAACCTGTCTTCATCGACACCATACCTCTCATTTCACTCCTGCCATCGGGAAGAAAGTATAGGAGCCTGAAAACTGCAACGTCCAGATTCAGGGACAGCTTTTTCCCTACAATCATTAGCTATTAAACACCAACCTCCAAATTAGCTCTAAACTATAGATTTGGGGACATTATTTTGAGCAATTTGTGAGCAATTTTGGGCACCATATCTGAGGAAGGATGTGCTGACTCTGGAGAGGGTCCAGAGGAGGTTTACAAGAATGATCCCAGGAATGAGTAGGTTGCATATGGTGAGCCTTTGACGGCACTAGGCCTGTACTCGCTGGAGTTTAGAAGAATGCGGGGGGGGGGGGACCTCATTGAAACATATAGAATAGTGAAAGGCTTGGATAGAGTGGATGTGGAGAGGATGTTTCCACTAGTGGGAGAGTTTAGGACTAGAGGTCAAGAAAGACATTCTTTTAGGGAGGAGATGAGGAGGAGAATTTCTTTAGTCAGAGGGTAGTGAATCTGTGGAATTCTTTGTCACAGAAGGCTGTAGAGGCGAGATAGATCAACCACCATTCTTTCTTTCCAGAGATGCTGCCTGTCCTGCTGAGTTACTCCAGCATTTTGTGTCTCCCTTCGATTTAAACCAGCATCTGCTGTTCTTTCCTACACAGCCATGATTAAATGGCGGAATAGACTTGATGGGCCAAATGGCCTAATTCTGCTCCTATCACTTATGATCTTATGATTTTTGACTTTAAACTATTATTGTCTATTTATTTGTCTGTTTTTTTTATAAATATACTGAACTTTTGTTGTTGTTTTTTATGGGTTTTACAGAGTACTATGTTTACTGATCTGTGCTGCCACAAGAAAGAATTTCATTGTTCCGTTTCGGGACATATGATAATAAAACACTCTTGACTCTATTTTCTGTGTTTCAGGATGTCGCACACTAAGGTTCCTCTACACACCAATATTTACTCATTTGTCCCGATTCAATAATTATTCTCTTTTTCTATTCTTTCCAGTAAAGTACATAGCAGAAAGTGGTACCATGTTCATAAGATGAGAAAGAAATGAAAAACAGGAGAAAGGTTTGCAGTGACAAAAGAGGTTCCGGTGAACACCTTATCCACGCAGGCGTTCTAGGGAGGAACCCTTTAATTAACACCAACTGCAGGCTCAAGGCCTGGGCATATGACCTTTTCACAACCGTCTCACACACATTGTGACCTCTGAAAACCACATGCAGAAGTCTTGCAAGTGCCTAAAAAGCACTCAAAGCAAAGCCAGGGTCACCTTTGCTCTCAGCTAGTCTCTGGAACTTTGCCATATACGACACTTTGCTGTCTCTGGGACTTTGCCATATACGACACTTTGCTGTTCGCCACTAAATTGTGGAAATTAAAAATAAACCTTACAAGCAAAGTGGGGGTCCTTTGATTTTTATTCAATGTGACACTTGGATTTATATCTGGATGTATTGCATACACCCAAACGTTCATGCATTCACAGTCTACTTATGTCCTGATAGACATGGCCCTGACAGTTTCATAGCATGATTGCACAAGAAAACTGCCTCCTGTTAACACTGTTTATGAGATGCCTGTCTGTATTCCTCACCATGTCACCCATCCTCCACCGAATCCCTCAGACCCACCCATCCCTCCCACAATCCTACCTATCCCCAAAGGTCCCTGGTAGTCCACACTTGTCATTGCAAGATACTCATTCCTTAACAGTCCCTTTTGGCTGAAAAGACTGCTTTTGTACTGTAGTGTGACCCTTTAAGGATGACTTGCTGAGATCAGAGCTGTGAGGAAATGTGCTTCCAACCCCAACCTTCCCTATCCCTGACACATAGTGACGTGGTTACATGAGTGAGTCCATCAAAGCTGATGTGGAAGTGGTGCTAACAAATTATGTGATTCTTTGCAAGACTGCTGATGCTACTTAACAGTGAATAAAAACTACTGACAAATATCTCAGCCTCTGTGCCCTCTTCACAGCACAGCAAACTCACACTTCTTGAGTCATAAGCAAACTTCGATGAGAGATTTTAACTTTTCACGTAAATCATTAACATAAATTCCAAATGATTTAAGGAAAAGCAACAATAAATTACACGATGTCTGCCTGGAAACAGTCTGCTATTCCTATTCTTAACGTTTTGTTCTATAGCCATATTTCTATACATGCTTGACACGCTACCTGTGCAGTAACTTATCAAAAAACTTTGCAAATCTTGATACACTTTTGTATTCACTGGTTCCTTCATGAGACCCTGGTAGCTAAATCCTTGATAAAAACTCCATTGCATCTGTAAAACATAATTTTCCCTTTGAAAAATGATGTTGACTTCCTAATCATACTGGGCCAGACCTTCCATTGCTCTGAGATCTTTGGCTGTCTGCTTCTCTGCCCCTTTATTTATTCCAGCATGGCTTCTTCCACTGGGAAACATATCAAGAAAAAATACACTTCCGAAGCTAGAAATCACAACGATATTTCAAAATTAAATAAAGATAATTGAAACTAATTAATAACTAATGAAAACACAGCCAATTGGCTTCCCGCCCTCGGGTTGATAACGGTCTATGGAAGGACTTCGACCTGAAACGTCACCTATTCCTTCTGTCTAGAGATGCTGCCTGTCCCGCTGCGTTACTCCAGCATTTTGTGTCTATCTTCGTTGATAATACCTTTTCATTGAAAGGAATTGGCCATGCTTGTTCCTTGTTTAACCTTCCGGTGGCGCTATGGAGGGCTAGAGGGTAACGCCAGCCAGCTCCTCGTAAAAAACCGAGAAAAACCGGGGATAAATCGACCTACCTGCTGCCTGCTGGCCCTGCACCGATTGCTGTGAGAGACGTTATCAAGCGCGTGGCTCATAATGTTTCCACAACACAGCCCACCCACGGATAGAACGAAAAGTCGGGCTACCAGGCAGAATCCGCGGGAAGGCCTGACTGAAGCCTCGGCCTCAGGTAGGACGTTATCCCAAGAAGATGTGACGAAAAAAGGGACCAAAAAAGCGGAAGGTGAGGAACTCAAAAATTTTATTGCAAGTGAAATTTCTGGTTTGAGGGAAGAAATAAAGCAGATGAATGTTGCTGGAGAAATAAAAAAAATTAAGGAGGAAATGAATGACTTAAAGCTTGAGACTAAGAATATAGCAGATGATTTGAAGAATGATTTGAAGAAAGAAATCTCTGAAATATTATTTGGACTATCAAAGGAGATGAATGAGAAAATTAAAAATGGGAAAGTTGAATTAGATGAAAGGCTGAAGCCTGTGGAAAAGGCATTGAATCAGCAGACGGGTGTTATAAAAGACCTTGAAGACCTAGCCGAAACAAGCGCTCACACTACAGCAAAGCTCGTTACAGAAAATCAACGTCTAACTGGTCAAAATAAACGACAAATGTACTGAACTGGAAGGTCGCCAGAGAAGACAGAACTTAAGAATTGCAGGTATTCCAGAAGGGGAAGAGAAAGATCAAGATATCCGAGAATTCACTGCAAACTTACTGCAAAAAGTTTTATCTCTGGACCAAAAGCCGCAACTAGCCCGAGCACATAGAGTGATGAGACGCCAGACAGGAGTAGGCGCACCCCCAAGACAAATGATAATAAAAGTACAAAACGACTATGTTGTGGAGGAGATAATGCAAAAAGCATCAAGAAACAGAAAGCTTGATCTTAAGGGTCACAGGATCAGCATTTACCGAGATTATCCAGCAGAGGTTGCAAGGAAACGAAAAGCATTCAACGAGACCAAAAGTATTCTGAGGGAAGTGGCGGATTTGAAATATGGTGTTAGTTATCCAGCTACCCTAAGAGTTACTTATGACAAGAAGGAACACTTTTTCACCGACCCTGTGAAAGCACTGGACTTTGCCAAGAAGATTATACCATGAGAAGACCCCTGATGCCTCATCATGAAGAAATGACTTTGCAGGGCTGCATGGAATTGAATTGATGACTAAAGAAGCGGAGAAAGAAGTGGATCGGAAACTCTGCTATGGATACTAACAACTGCGCTACTAATATAATTAACTAATGAATACTAAAATTATACCGCGGCATTTTTAATAATTAGAATTAATAATTATTACTAATGACTAATACTTACTTATAAAGTTACTTATAATGGAATGATCAGAGTTAAATACAGAGCTTGATTTTATTTGTTATGTTTGGAAATCTGCTCTCTTTTTTCTTTTTTACTTCCTGCTAGTAATTTTCATAGTTATTTTTACTTTTATTTTTCCTTTAATTCTGGGTTTTATTATTTGTATCTTAACACTTCCGATTATTGGATCTTGATATACCCCCGGTAAAATATTGCCATTCCAAGAAATATAGGGGCTGGATAAGTTCGAAACATCAACTACGGAAGTCGGTAGATGGGTAGCCATGTTAGTATGGCTAGCACTAACTGCACTAACATTAGATGTAGTTTTTTCTTTCTTTGTGCACAATACTAATTTTCTAACCTATCCTCTTTTTTTTTCTATTACTAATTATCATTATTATTTTCAGTTTGAACGGAGTTACAAATTGGAGCAAAGGAGATATATAGGTGAGAGGCATTTAAGAGTCTTAAAACTCATCTATTCAGAGTTCGGGTGCGGGGTCGGGTCTGTCGAACTGAACCATTGGCTCTATTACAGACCGCCATAGACAAAAAAATGCAAGATTTAAAAATGAATACGGGGAATGAAGGAATAACGTTTTGCAGTTGGAACGTTAAAGGTATTAATGAACCAATTAAGAGAGGTAAAGTATTAGCACATTTAAAAGCAATTAAAGCGGACGTGATTTTCATCCAAGAAACACATTTAAAACAAGATGCCGAGCATAGGCTGAAAGCTAAATGGATAGATAAAACATATCATTCTTCTTTTACACATAAATCAAGAGGCGTAGCAATATTATTTCGGAAAGGTACTTTATTCAAACACACATCAACTATAACCGATAAGGATGGCAGATACATTATTGTAATAGGAGAATTAAATGCACAAAAAATGATTTTTGTCAATGTATATGGACCAAATTTTGATAGTCCACTGTTCTTTAAGAAAATATTTAACTGCATTCCAGAAATAGCACAACATAACTTAGTAATTGGAGGAGATTTAAATTGTACTTTAGATTCCTATTTAGACAGATCAACAAGACAAAGGAAAACCAAATCACATTCCAGTGACTTATTAAATGCATATATGGATACTAGTAATATTAAAGATGTTTGGAGAGTGGAAAACCCAACTGGACGAGAATACTCATTTTATTCACCTGTACATAAAACCTATTCAAGAATAGATTATTTTTTGGTCGACGCTAAACTTATCTCACTCACTTATAATTCAAAATACCATAATATTACAATCTCAGATCATGCACCTTTAACATTTATGATTAAAATAAATGGTAAAATGGAAAAACGGGGACAATGGAGATTTAACCCACAAATATTAAAAAATAAAACAACTCAGGAATATATTACAGAACAGATTAAGATTTTTTTCGAAATAAATGATAAACCGGAAATATCTTCTGCCCTACTATGGGAGACTTTTAAAGCATATGTCCGTGGAATTATGATATCTTCTCAAGCATTCTATAATAAAAAGAATTGGAGGGAACAACAGGAATTAGAAAAGGAGATTAAACAATTAGATACAGAGAACGCTGCTAATCCATCTATAATAATACATAATAAAATCGCTGCACTGAAATATAAATTAAATAAAATATACTCAGATCAAGTCGTAAAACACTACCAATACACCAAACAATCACAATTTGAATTTGGAGATAAACCTCATAAGTTACTGGCTCGTCAACTTAGAAAGATGGAAGGAGAAAAAATAATCCACAGGATTAAATCACATACTGGCGAACCTTTAGTACAACCTAAAGATATTAATGAGAGATTTCTGCAATATTATAAAAATCTATATTCAGCTAAAACGACAGAAAATAAGATAGGAATAGAAGCATTTTTAAAAAAATGTAATCTGAAGGGGTTGGATTTACAAAATAGAGAATCACTAAATGCGGAAATTTCAGTAAAAGAAGTTGAAGAGTCTATCAGATCATTAAAAAATGGTAAAACACCGGGACCAGATGGTATCGGTTCGGAATTTTATAAAACATTTTATGATCTGATCACACCACGTCTGAAGATACTTTATGAAAATATCTATATTTGTCAGAAACTACCAGAAACGTTAAATGAATCTATTATAACACTTATACCTAAAATAGACAAAGATCTGGAGGACCCAGGATCATATAGAGCTATAGCTCTTTTAAATACTGATCAAAAGATACTAACGAAAATATTAGCACAAAGATTAAGCACAGTTATTAATAAACTAATTCACCCCGATCAAACAGGATTTATACCAAAACGATATTCCTCATATAACCTCAGACGATTATATAATATTATATATTCGAAAAGAGGTATTAATAAAGACTTAGTAATTATTTCGTTAGATGCGGAGAAAGCCTTTGACCAAGTGGAATGGTCTTATTTGTTTTCGGTTATGGAATTTTTTAATTTGGGAGAGAAGTTTATCACTTGGGTTAAATTATTATATACCAATCCAACAGCTAGAATAATAACAAATCAAATACTATCAAATAAATTTAATCTATTTCGAGGCTGCAGACAGGGTTGTCCTTTATCCCCACTATTGTTTGCACTTGCATTAGAACCTTTAGCTCAACGGGTGAGAATACATCCTGAAATATATGGATATGACACCACAAATACTGAAAATAAAATTTCTTTATATGCGGATGATGTATTACTTTATATCACAAACCCGGAAATTAGTATTCCAAATTTACTAAAATTAATAACTGAATTTGGATCATATTCAGGATATAGTATTAATTGGAACAAAAGTGAACTTATGCCGATAAGGGTAAATAATCTACATATATTACAACAATTTCCTTTTAAGATAGCAAACGAAAAAATAAAATATCTTGGAATTTATGTAACAAAAAGATTTGATTCTTTATTTAAATCTAATTTTCCGCTCTTATTGAATAAATTAAATAAAAATATTTTATATTGGAAAACATTACCAATCTCAATGATAGGTAGAATTAATGCAATAAAAATGATTTTTCTTCCACAATTATTATATCTTTTCCAAATGATTCCGATATATCTTCCTAAAATTTTTTTTAAAAAGATTGATTCCATAATCACTAACTTTATCTGGGATTATAAGAGCCATAGAATAAAAAAAGAACACTTATGTAAACCAAAAATAAATGGAGGTCTAGCTCTACCAAATTTTACGTTTTATTATTGGGCAGTCAATATTAAAAATATTAACTTTTGGTTAGTAGAGACAGATAAACAACCAACCTGGTTAAAAATGGAAAAAGAAGATTGTTCGCCCTTTGAAATTAGTTCGATTTTATTTGCCAATAATAAAATAAGTAAGAAAACCTATAGTGAAAACCTCATAATAGATAGTGGAATACGTATTTGGAAACAAATAAAGAAAACATTAAAATTGGAATGTATACCACTAGCTCTTACTATTGTAAATAACATCACATTTAAACCTTCAATGATAGATAAAGGTTTTTTACAATGGAAAAACTGTGGAATTAATAAGATGGGAGATCTCTATAGGGAAAAATTTTTCCTTTCATTTCAAGAATTACAACAAATTTATGGATTACATTCAAAAGATTACTTTAGATATTTACAAATTAGAGATTATGTAAAAGCAAATACACATGAAATTAGAAATAGAAAGACAGAGATTTTAGATGAATGTTTAAATAAACACCCAAATACAGAAAAATTGATATCATATATTTATAATATTCTACTGGAAAACGACGCTCCAAGTACAGAAATATATAGACAATCATGGGAAAATGAATTAGGTCAAATTATTAGACCTGATATATGGGATGAAAGTTTACAACACATACATCACTGTTCGCTAAATGCTAGACACTCTCTTATACAATTTAAAATATTACATAGACTACATTATTCAAAAGCTAAATTACATAGTATTTTTCCAAATATATCTGCCATTTGTGACAAATGTCAGCAATTGGAAGCTAATTTAACGCATATATTCACAAACTGTGAAAAAATCACTAAATTCTGGACAGAAATATTTAAAATAATTTCGAATGTTGTTAATTTGAAGCTGATCCCTGACTCAAACTTAATAATACTGGGAATATTAGAAACAGATCAATTAATAACAACGAATCAAAGAATTTTTATTGATTATAGTTTAATAATTGGGAAAAAATTAATACTGAAATTTTGGAAAGGTCCTACATCCCCCACAATTAAAATGTGGATTACAGGAATGTCGGAGACACTTCATCTGGAAAGATTGAGACTTGTTCTAATGGACAGGTTGAATCTTTTCAGAGGAATATGGTCTCCATTTATTGTATATTTAAAGGGTCAAAATGGCTTGGTGCGGGGACCTGACCGTGGCCTGAATAATGGAATGGAGGAAGAATTATGAATAACAAATCATGGATATATCTCCAATGATAGATAACTTTTTTAATACTCCATTCATTTCTCCAATTTGGATCTCTTATTTTTATTTTATTTTTCTCTATCTCTCCCTCTCTAAAAAAAAAAAAGTATAGAAATATGTAGAACATAATTGTTAATATTAATAATATCACGAATGTATGTAAGAAGTAAATTTTATTAATATGTATTTATGTTTAATAAAAATATTTATCAAAAAATAAATTCCAAATGATTTAAGGAAAAGCAACAATAAATTACACGATGTCTGCCTGGAAACAGTCTGCTATTCCTATTCTTAACGTTTTGTTCTATAGCCATATTTCTATACATGCTTGACACGCTACCTGTGCAGTAACTTATCAAAAAACTTTGCAAATCTTGATACACTTTTGTATTCACTGGTTCCTTCATGAGACCCTGGTAGCTAAATCCTTGATAAAAACTCCATTGCATCTGTAAAACATAATTTTCCCTTTGAAAAATGATGTTGACTTCCTAATCATACTGGGCCAGACCTTCCATTGCTCTGAGATCTTTGGCTGTCTGCTTCTCTGCCCCTTTATTTATTCCAGCATGGCTTCTTCCACTGGGAAACATATCAAGAAAAAATACACTTCCGAAGCTAGAAATCACAACGATATTTCAAAATTAAATAAAGATAATTGAAACTAATTAATAACTAATGAAAACACAGCCAATTGGCTTCCCGCCCTCGGGTTGATAACGGTCTATGGAAGGACTTCGACCTGAAACGTCACCTATTCCTTCTGTCTAGAGATGCTGCCTGTCCCGCTGCGTTACTCCAGCATTTTGTGTCTATCTTCGTTGATAATACCTTTTCATTGAAAGGAATTGGCCATGCTTGTTCCTTGTTTAACCTAGTGTGGGTTCAAGGGGGCAAACCTCCCAGCTCACGAGTGGGGAAACCAGCAATGGGTCCACTGCCCTATTAAATGTCATGAAGACTTTGCCAGAGCAGCACAGGGTCAGTTGCAGAAAGTGGGAGAAGGGCAGAAGATGCCACTGCCAATTTGGACAGACAACAGCACTGGAAAACACCACTATCATAGGGATAGAGTCATACAGCATGGAAGCAGCCCTTCAGCCCAACTTGACCACATGGACCAAGATACCCATTCTCACTAGCCCCCCCTGCCTGCATTTATTCCATATCCTTCTAAACCTTTCCTCGTTCAATCCCAGCATCAGCACTGCCATGATGGTGGTGGCTCCGTCCCATTTTCAAAATGCCCATTTGCCAAGTCAGGAAAAAACCCCTCAAAGTGCTGGAGAAACTCAGCAGATCAGGCAGCAGAAGTATGGGCCATGGATGAGTTTTGTTTTGGGTTGGGACCCTTCTTCAGACTGAAGAAGGGTCCCAACCCAAAACATTGTCTGTCCATGCCCTCCACGGATGCTGTCCAACCAGTGGAGATACTCCAGCACTTTGCTTTTATTCATATGAAAATCAGCATCCACAGTTCTTTGAGTCTTGTGTCACATCAGATCAGTATTTTGCAGATAACAGATGTCAGGCTAATTGGTATTTGGTTCCCCAGTTTTTCTCCCACTTTTCTTAAATATAGTGTTACATTCTCTCTCTCCCAATTTTCTGCAGCTTTCAAAGAATCTAGAGGAGTTTGGCAGATCGTTATTCATATATCTGCCTTTCCTGCAGCCACAATGTTTAGAACTCTGGCATGCAAATTATCATTGACATTTATGGCACATAAAGGGGCTAGTCCACCCATTGTGTGACTATGCCAAGCACAAGTAAAAACTATCCAGACTAATCCTTTTTTTTCTGTCTCTTGGTCACAGCACATAAAATAATAAAAATCTATCATTAAGGAAGCAGCAGCAGCAGCAAGTTTCATCTGCCAGTATTCGGCTCGCATCCCTCTAAACTTTCCCTCAAATGTTAATGGGCAAATAGTGCATCTGGACTTTCATAACACTTTTGATAAGGTGTCACACAAGAGATTACTACACCAAATTAGATAATGCAAAGCCTCAGTGGACTGAGGAATGGTTAACAGGCAGATGATAGAGTCGGAAAAAAATAGTTTAATTGTGTTTGATAGACTGTAACTAGTGGGGTGCTTAGCTGTTCACATCTTAGTTATTTGAAATAAAATATCCACGTTTACTTGGTGCCAAGTATGTGATAGGAGGAGGAAGCAAAGAGACTTCCAAAGTAAAATGCATCTACAGTAAGTGAATAGTGAAGGCAAAGCAGCTGGGATACTACATTGCAAAATGTGAGATTATCAACCATTGTGGTAGATATAAATTTCAATATAATTTTTTGAAGTAGTGAGATACTGAAAGGTGTTGCTATTCTGAGGACATAAAGTGTTGGAGTAACTCAGCAGGTCAGGCAGCATATCTGGAGAAGGATACATGACGTTTAAGATGATTAAGATGCATGGGACCCATGGTGACTTGGTTCGTTTGGATTCAGAACTGGCTCACCCATGGAAGGCCTCAGAGGGGTGTGGAGGCGGGATGTTACTCTGGTTAGAGGTCTGTGAGCAGTGGAGTTCTGCCAGAATCAGTGCTATGACCTCTGTTGTTTGTGATATATATAAGCAACTTGGACATAAATGTTGATGGGCTGGTAAGCTTGCAAATGACACCAAAAATGATGGAGTTGATGACAATGAGGAAGGCGGTCAAAGGGTAGAGCAGGATAGAGAACAGCTATAGAAATGGGTGGCGAAATGGCAGATGGAACATAATCCGAGCAAATGTGAGGCGCACTTTGGGAGGTCGAGTATAAGGGGAAAGTATATCGTTAATGGCAAGACCCTTAACAGAATTAATGTACAAAGAGATCTTTGGGTCCAGAGCTTTAACTTGCATTATCCCTTGTTGTTAATTGAAGTAAAATGTAATAAAAAAAAGGAACTGTAGATGCTGGTTTATAGCAAAGATAGACACAAAATACTGAAGTAATTCAGCAGGTCAGGCAGCCTCTTTGGAGAAAATGGATAGGTGACATTTCGGGTCGGACCCTTCTTCAGAATGAAGACAGGCAGGCAAAAGAAGGGTCCTGACCCGAAACATTACCTATCCATTTTCTCCAGAGATGCTGCCTGATCAGCTGAGTTACTCCAGCATCTTGTGTCTATCTTTGTTAATTGCATAGTTGGCAGCATTCAACTTCTGAGCCCTAGGTTTAGGAATGCCCTCCTTAAAGCTCTTTGATTCTTAGATTCGACCTTTAATCCATTTCTGTGTGCAAACTTTCTGTTAGCTGCTTTATTGATATGGATAAGATTTAAATAATGTTTGATAACTAAAAGTGCTGTCTCCTAGAATTCCTCAAACTCAGGTGAGTACCCTTGTGATTGTAGATGAAGGTGGAGGAGGAGCCTTGTGGACAAGGTGCCCAAGTTGGTCGAGATAGGAGTCTAAAATGTTTTCTGACTTGGAAAGGGAAAACCAATGTTGAGTCAGGGATGAACCACACTTAATATGCCAAATAGAGCAGATTAGCATCTGGCAATTCTGGAGGGGACGAAGCATGAGAGTCCATCATATCACACAAAATACCATCATATCCGAGCTCCAGCTCTGATGCGTTATTTACTGATGAGTGCAGAGGACAAGCACTGTATGCAAAGGATGCACTTTGCACCTAAACTCTCAGCCGGTCCATGCACTATGACCCCCGAATAAGATCACAAACTTTGCAATAGAAGGGGAATACAAGTAAGTGCTTTACTTATTTTATTTTCACAGGTGTTTTTTTATTAATATTAAGTTTTTAAAAATTAAATCTTTTTATTTCTATTTTTTAACTAATTTTTATTTATTTTAATTAGAATGCAAGAACATAGGAACAAAGGAAATAGGCGCAGGAGTAGATCTCTAGGTTAGTCAAGCCAGCCATGCCATTCAAAGTTATCATAGTGGATCTCTGCCTCTGTGCCAGTTCCACATCACCCTCAATTCCCCAACTCTTTCAAAAATTCATCTACCTGACCTTTGAATATCTCTAATGAATTAACGACATCCAGGGTCTCTGACCATCAATGGACACAAAATGCTGGAGTAACTCAGTGGGACAGGCAGCATCTCAGGAGAGAAGGAATGAGTGACGTTTCGGGGCGAGACCCTTTTTCAGACTGGAAGAAGGGTTTCGACACGAAACGTCACCCATTCCTTCTCTCCTGAAATGCTGCCTGACCCGCTGAGTTACTCCAGCATTTTGTGTCTATCTTTGGTATAAACCAGCATCTGCAGTTCTCTGGCCATCAAAATCATTTAAAACCATTTTAAATACATTCCGAGCTGTCAAAAGCCATTCTGTAATTCTGTCAATGTGGAGCCTCAGAACACAATGCCTGAGGCGTAGTTGCTGCTTGAAGCCTTATACACCTCACTGGATGTCTCTTGGGTGTGGTTTGTATTGGGGAATGGGCGGATATGAGGTTCGTAGGAGTTAGCTCATCTGGCCCTCCACATCTAGACAGAATAAGTCCAGGCAGACTCAGTTGGCAACAACACTGTCAGGCCCAAGACTCAAAGAACATGTCTAAGTTCCCACTCACCAGGGCTGCCTAGAGAGAGGTTCATTGACATACTCAGAGATGAAAATGCCAATACTAAGCCCAATCACTCCCTCCCTATCAACATCATTCCTGAATCTACCTCTTACTAATTATATCCCCTGTTTCCTCTCTTCATTTGACTTGGAGTTATAGACACGATCTAGCTTTCCACATCATCAGTTGCCTCATAAATATTTAAACGTTCATTACCGCAAAACCTATTTTAAAATTACTTTTTAATTCAAACTTCTGATGATCAGCTATATTTCTCAATACATTTCAGATCTGTTGCTTTATCTCCCTTGCAACTGGTGAACAGAAAGTAGCTTGGATTACAACTAAAGTGACATATGGTTTGAGCTTGATTTCCTTCACCTCAGACTATTTTGTTTAGTAATCTAACTCTTACTTAAAACCAGCTGTTTTTAAACTGCCCCATATTATTATGCGTTACCATGCTGCCTGAAACTCATCACTAGTTCCTGCTTCTGGCAGCAGTTTCATGTGTATCTCATGATAATCACTGGGGCAAACCTGGTTGTGCTGAATTCTGGTATTTTGTTTAACCTGAAGATTTTTTTTTTACAAACATGTGATCAATTGCCACTTTGGAATATTGCCTCCTGGGATCCTTTTGGCCTGCCAACAATACCCAAGTGTCTTCAGTGCCTTTACAATTGTTTCCTCAGAAATGTCAACACATTTGCTTGCATTTTTCACTCCCTTCCTGCTTTCATGTAATTTTTAAACCTACTTTGGGGCTTAGTTTGTCCACCAATGTCTGAAATCTGCTGATTCCTACAGCTTACTTGATTGTACCACCTCCCGGCCTACTTCCGATATGGACACAATTGAGTTCTACCATTTTTTTGAACTCTGATACATCTGTTCTAACAAGGATACATTCCACATATTATGTGTTCCTTTCCCTTCAAAAGAGAATTCTATGCCACAGTGGTTGATCATATCCATTCCACTTCCATTGCTTCTTATAAACTGGTAAATCAACTAACTTCTTCCAGTTCTGAAATATTAACTCTGTTTCTTTCTCTGCACAATTTCAATGTTTTTGCTATGGCTTTAGGTTTCCAATGCATGCAGCATTTCACTTATGCAAGAATAAAGTAAGACATTACTGTAGATCTCCTGCTTACCAATATTCCCAGTGCTCAGTAACCCTTTTTAGTCCAGCACTCTGTGTCTCAAGTTTCTATCTTGTACAAAGACTCACAATTCCTTTACTCACTGTTTTAGTCCTTGGTCCACCCTAGTTTGACGTATGTTACCAGAATTCTGCCTGCAGCCTTAGCTACACCAGATTTGTCTACCTTGGTCTATTTGTCATTCCTCATCTCTCTTTCCACTGGCACAACCTACTTTCTTCAATGATATTTTGAAACCCTTCCCAATACCAGTTCTTTCCATATCCTATTTGAATCTTTCTCTTCTCATCTAAACACTCACATCCATCCCTAATAATTACATATCTCCACAGGAGGGAACATTACACAATTAGAAAAAAAAAGGTTTCCTTGCAGAATTTCTGGTGTGCTGTTTTTCCTTTCCTCCTGGTGATTCATGAACTGATTCATAAAGAAGAGTGTTATTTTGCAATGCTGTCTCTGAGTATACTTATACCAAGCAGATTGTAACAGCTTTGATTTTCAATTGAGGCCTACAGCAAAAGAAAAATAAAGCTTGCTACCATTCAAACCCTTAAGCAGCATCCTTATATGAAATTATAGATAAATAGTAAATCTAAACAAAAATAAATATTATTTTGGGATGTGTACTCATTAATAATAAGGATCAGTTGAAGATGTAAGACAGTTCTGTTTGCTAACAAGCTCAATGTTTACATATTCCTGTCTTCTACTATCCTGAACCAGCAAGAGATTTGTAATTATTTCTGAAACATAATTGTACGATTTTAGAGTAAACTGAAAATCATTCAGCACCAACCAATCAGCAAAACATATGAAAGAAAGGCTGGATGTATTAATATAGTGGACAACGTATGTTCTCTCAAGGGGGAATTGACTTTAGATAAACTTTGCCATATCAAAGCTACAAAGGATTTCCCTTAGCAATCAATGCTAGCTTAAGAATAACAAGCATGTTCAGAGCAGAAACCTTGCTCCTGAGTTGTGTTGGTGAGAAGCAAGCCAAAATAAATAAATTGCTACTTGTGTTGATCCAGCATAGAGCTGTTTGATTGATAGAATCAGAAATGGAACAATTTGACCTATTAGTGTTGAAAATATCTTAACATCCTGTATGGGGCATAAATTAAGTTAATAGCAAGTGATTGTCAGAACATCAGGAATGGTGTTCAAACATTGAAATTGTGCAGAGAGAGAAACAGAGTTAATATTTCAGAGCTGGAAGAAGTTACTTGATTTACCAGCTTATAAGAAGCAATGGAAGTGGAATGGATATGACCAACCGCAGTGGCACTGAATTCTCTGTTGAAGAGAAAGGAACACAAAAATATGTGGAATGTAGCCATGTTAGAACAGATGTATCAGAGTTTTAAAAAATGGTAGAATTAAACTGTGTCCATATAGGAAGTAGGCTGGGAGGAGGTACAATCAGGAGCGTTTCGTTAAAGAACTGAAGTCGGGGAAGAAATGGAAACGTGGGAATGAAGCCAAAAAGATGCCTGGGGATGGAGATTTGCGGAGGGGTTGACATTCAGGATTGAATTACAGTTTGGACATTGGCAAAGAGATGGTTCTCAGTAATGATAGAAATTTGCCCATGGGGGGGCTTTAACATTGAGGCAAACTCATCGTTCCAGTTAAGATTTGTTGTTTTGAATTCTCCTGATCCTCGTATGCCTAGAAGTGTTTTAAAGAAGCAATGTACCCCAAGTACCTTTGTATGACAAAGCCTTATGCATGGAAATGCCAGCATTTTATCATGTTATCTATAAACGACCCTCCAAGCCCTAAGGTTTGGGCACTCTTTTCTTAATGCATTCATAGATTTACTAACCTTTGCTAGCACTTCATAGAATTAGCAGGTTTTGAGGTACTTTGTAGTAACAATTGTTACATTGCAATCAATCAAAATAAACCTTGGAGAACGATCACTCCAAAGCAGAATACACAACTTGGTATTTAATATGGAAACTAGATCTTTGGCCCACCAAGTCCACGCCAACCAATGATCACCCATACACTAGTTCTATCCTACACACCAGGGACAATTTACAGAGGCCAATTAACTTACAAACCTGCACATCTTTGGAATGTGGGAGGAAATAGGAGCACCAAGAGGAAATCCATGCAGTCACAGAGAGAATGTGCAAACTCCGTGCAAACAGCACTCATAATCAGGATCGAACCTGGGCCTCTGGTGCAGCTCTACCGCTGCACCACTGCACTGCTCTAAACCGAGGTTCCATCCAATTTAAGCCTATTGAACTTCCAATTACAATAGGCCCACCTTTACATTGTCATTGTTTAGCATTGCTGGGCCATGAAGGATATATCTTAGGATTGGAGAAGAGGAGGCATTTCTTTAGCCAGAGGGTGGTGAATCTGTGGAATTTACTGCCTCAGTCAGCCCTGCAGGCCGTCATTGAGTATTTTTAAAGTGGAGATGATAGGTTCTTCATTAGTAAGGACATCAATGGTTACAGGGAGAAGGCAGGAGAATGGTGTTGAGAGGGAAAAATAGATCAGCCCCGATCAAACGGTGGAACAGACTTGATGGACTGAATGGCCTAATTCTGCTCCGCAGTCTTATTGTCTTAAAACCATCATAGTTTCACCACATTTCGGGGGCTGACTTGCATACAATAGGGCCCAAGGATGAGCAGATTGATCTTACAAATTGAACATCTTGTTACAATAAGCATACCTTTACATTGCTATCGTCTGGCATAACTGGGCCATGGAGGGTAATGTTTCTGCATTAACTTCCAGCAATTAATTGCTGTCTAAGCAGACAATGATGAAAGGCCACATGTTTTCCTCTGCCTCGAAACACCATATGGATCTGCAACATGACAAAGTGCAATAATAAAATTCCTCCCCTTTGCTGGTGAGAGCACTCTTAAAGGCATTACATAGAGTACTGAGTTAGCTGACCCAGGGACTTTAGCTGGGCAAAGGTAATGGATGGTGGCAGCTATATAGAGACAAATGTTCTATTTGTTCCCAGACCCACAATGCCACTTCACAGAAATCTGTAGAGGAATTGCTTAGCTAAAATGGTGTGTCAAAATCAGGACACAAGATCCATGATGGAGTGAGTATGTGGTGTGTTACATATGACTCAGAGCACTAGGCACATACAAATTCCAAAAGCTACAAATCCACCACCAATGGCACTCCTTCAGGGTAAAAATGCTTTAACCGATTTTCTTGCTTCCAATGATTAAAAGTGGTATCTGGAAATGATGGTTTTACTTGCATGGGACCACCACAGTGCATTAACACAAATACACTTCTACCTTGTTATGCCAGTTTAATACAACAAGAGACAACTTTATTGAAACACAAACTATTTGGATAATTATGGAAGATATCCCAAGATAACACAGGAACTACATTATGCTTGGAATCAAATTTATTGAAAAATGTACACGGATATTATATGCTTTTAAAAAGCCCATTTTTCTTCTCTCTCTGTCCTTGCCTCAGCCGTGCAATGTTCCCTTGCTGTCAAACAACTCGGAGGTTGTTTGCAGAACTATGTCACTTTATAAAGAGTAGATTTGTATTTGCATGGAATGTTCAGCCTTTTTCAAACCACTTAAATATTTAGCATTTTTGAAGTAATGAGTGTCAAAAATATGTCTGCCTATTTGCACACACCAAGATCCGACTAAAAGTGGTGAATTATGTGATTGAACAGCCTGCTTAGCTTAGATTGGTTAACAAGGGTGTTGTTTGAGACACCAGGGTAAATCACCTGTTCCTTTTCTAATAGTGCACCATGGGGTCTCTGTTGCCCAGTGGAGCAGAGGCTTCAGATTAACAACTCAACAAAAGAGTGCACCTGCAACAGTGGAGCAGTTTTGTGAAGGATCTGTTTAGACCATGCACACTAAGCAGCATTTGAAATCACACCCTCTTATTCGGCGCCATAACCACGCAAGTCTGAAACTATTAACAAAATACAGGAGAGATTTAGAACAATCCTACATCACTATCCACTTCCACAGTATTTCTGAATTGAGGATATATTTCTTCATTCAAAGCGTGGTTAATCTGTGCCATTCTCTCTCCCTGAGGGCTGAAGAAGTTCTGCCACTGTATTCATTCAAAACAGATATCAATAGATCTATGGACATTAAAGTTTTTGGGAATAGAGCTAGAAAATGATAATTGGGTAGAAGTTCAATCGTGACCATAAGATCATACGAGAGGCTGAGTGGACTTGAAGGGCTGGATAGCCTACAATTTACACCGATTTTTATATTTTTGTTGTTCATAACTACTACTCCCAAAAAGCCAGCATGAAACCAATACAATTCATGTCAGACTGCTCTGCTTGTGGATGTGCAGTAGCATGCACCAAAAATATCATCAAGTGTGAGAGCCAGGAGTTTGCCCAGAACATCTGGTCCTGATGTGGAGATTGCATTAGCTTTGTTTGTTCTGAACTGTCAGACACAAAGTTGGAATCCTGCCAAGCTGCTGTTAGGGAATCCTGGAGAGAACCCACCTAAAATTTACCTGCTGATGACTGCAGCTTCTCAGGAAGATATTTCAAAATATAATCACACTGCTCTGGAGTCAATTATTTTTGGCAGGAGGAATTACTTTTGGCAAGATTAGCTTGGTGCCTTTCCTGGGGTCTCAGCAGAACTCACATCAGTTTTCTATTAACCAGAGTTTTTGCTCAGTACTGCTGAAGGCACAGTGGGTTTATTTCCCAGGATATTCTTGTGTTGGAATTTCTTTAAGGGCACAAATGGAGCAGATTTCTGACAGAGATGAATATTACCACTGTTTTCATATTATCTAAACATTCATGTGTGTATGAATTAATTAGTTACCACCCTTTTGGAATTTCGAGATAATTTTAGTGTACACTAGACCAAGTGGACCTGTTGGGCCCAAACCTCTCCTGCATTGGTGCGGCACCCTGTCCCCCCACTCCCCCTCCCCTCTCTCCCCTTCCCCCCTGTCCCTTCCCCTTCCCCCCTCCCCATCCCCCTCTCTTCCTCCCCCCTCTGTCTCCCCTCCACACCTCCTCTCCCCCTCCCTCCAACCTTCCTCCCTCCCTTCCCCTCCCTCCCACTCCCTCCCCCCCCTCCACCCCCTCCTCCTCCCCTCTCACTTCCCTCCCCCTCCCCTCCCCCTTCCCTCCCCCTCCCCTCCCCCTTCCCTTCCCCCCTTGCCCTCTCCCACTCCATCCCCCTCAACCCCCCTTATCCTCCCTCCTCCCTCCCCCCTCCCTCTCTAGGAGATAGATTTAAACTTTTAAATGTGAATAACAAAAAATATAACACTGATTTCAATGAAACCTCTTCCATTAACACCAAAGGGATGACGGTGATTAAGGTGTGCTGAAAATTGTCGCGCTATCAAGTACCGTTTTGGCTGTAGTTCAGGAACAAACAAACAAACAAACGAGTGTTTTAGTACATAGATAAGGTACTGTTCGACAACTCGGCAATTGATTTGCAGAGCAGTCCAACAAAGAATGCTCCAAAGCGTAAGTGTTAACAGATTCACAGGCTGCAAAATCATGTAACCATTATCATTGATAATGTCTAGTTCTCTCACAAGCACTGAAGATCTGACAGGTCCAGTCAATTTATTGCTTGAAACATTGGCGATCCTTTCATTATAGCCATTTCGGTAGTGGAAATTTGCTCTATCAGAATTCACAAATCAACACTAAATTTTGATATATGGAAAAAAAATTGCTCCCATAAAATTTAAGTGAAAATATGTAAATAAATAAATTGATTTTTTTTTCAAATTGCATTTCTTGATGTATACCTAAATGTTATGGTTTAATATTATGGAATATTACGACACAAACGTTTCCAGTTTATCTGACATTCCTTCTTGATAACAATGGATGAAATATGGAAAGTTTTCTTTAATCGGCTGTCAAAAATTACTTCACTTATAGAAATGGATAATACTTTTGGACCAAGGTGGAAGAATGGCTGTGATGCCCTTGAGTTAAATAACCCAAGACAATCTTTGGGAACCCACCAGAAAGAAGGGAGACAGATGTGCAACTGCATGCTGATATACCTTCAGCAGATGTCTATGGATGACTGGAAAAGTGCAAAGCAGACATCAGCAGAGAAAATTGAAGGGCTTGAGCTGATTCTTAAACAACTCAAATCGGGAACAATGTCAATCCTTTTCCAACATAGCAGACTTACTGGGAAAGGGAAAAGAACCCTTAACATAATGAAATTCAACAATCGCACCTTTGTTTAAAATGTGCTTAAATCCAATATGTAAGTTGATTGGACACTTGGGGGAAACTTTGCTCGTACTGTACACCTGCAAGTTGTTTTGTCACCTGCCTTAAATTACCTTTCAGCCACTTGGGGAGAAGTGAGAACCGCAAAACAAGGCAGCAATTTAAGTACATGGAATTGACATTGCACACATCCATTAAACAAAGTGATGAATTTTCCTAAAAATTAAATGTTAATTTGGAGCAATTATGTTAATTAAAAACAACAGAGGGCTGATGTGACCCAATAGGGCAGATAATGGTTTAAGTGCCTGAATGGGCCATGCCTCTGTAATATTTCCACAAGGCTGCACTGTTTCACCGACAGCAGTTTTTAAAATAATACAGTGCAGCGATGATTCATTTTAGAAGACATAGGGAGCGTAGGTGGAAAGAACTCAGAATATCAGCTGTTTTTCTTATTACGTTTTAATGTTCTAAATGTGGTCTGGCAATATTGTGTACATTGCTTAAGAATAAATGTAATGCTGAATTTTAATTTAATGCACTACTGAAGCAAGTTTGATGATACTTAGACTGAGAAAATGCTTTCATATTTCAATCACAACAGCATCGTTTGCACTATTAATATGAAATATTAATATTTTCATCAGGAATCTTTTCATCGATATTGCGACCAAAGTCATAGATAATGAAGGTTATTTAATTCAAGGATCATTAATTCAGAAAAGACCTGCACATCTGTTGCTAAAGTTTTCCTCTTCTGTTACTTTTCCTATTCTTTTGGGTAAAGATGAAGGAATCATCAAGTGCTCGAAGTAGAATGGAATTACCATTAATCTCATGGGTAATTGACCGTTCGTCTAATCAAAACCAATGAATGTTTTGCTATTTAAAGACAGATTGTACCTCTTAAAAGAAAGTGTGTTTTAGCTTCAGGCAACACAATGACAACTTAGACCATGGCAAAAGAAACAGATGTTTTAAAGGTCCCTCAATTCCATAAAAAAGCTTTCACTGGAAGAGGGGAGGCATTGTTTTCCCAACCAACTCTATCCTACACACTAGGGATTATTTTCAAATTTTACCTAAGCCAATTAACCTAAAAACCTGTATGTCTTTAGAGTGTGGGAGGAAACCGGAGCACCGGGGGAAAACCCACATAGTCACGGGGAAAAAGTTCAAACTCCGTACAGACAGCATCTGTAGTCCGGATCGAACCTGGGTCTCTGGCATTGCAAGGCAGCAACTCTTCCCCTGCACCACTGTGCTGCCCCTGCATCGCGAGTATTAAGCTAAAGGAAGCAGTCTGCACTCTGTTGCTTCTCACTTGGGTCTCACTTCAAACTGCTGCGTGTAACATAGCATAGCAGAGCCACTCTGGGTTTTGCTCATCCTCCATGCTGAAATTGAAAGAAAATAGACAAAAACTCACTTTTAATAGCTCTTTCCACATTCTTTTCAGAGCATCCAAACTATTTAATAGTCTTGAGCAATAATTAATTAAACTGATGAAAGTATTCAACAGGTTAAGCAGCATCTATGGAGCTAAAGGGTTGTTAGCGCTCCACTATGCCACCTCACATTGTGGTGAGATATTGCGTACAGTAGATTCTGGTAGAACCCAAAACAGGCACCAGTGTTCAGGTAATTGGTGAGTAAATGATGCTCAATGCACCATCAAAGACAATTTCAATCACTTTCTTCTGATTGCAGAAGGGCCTTTGGTTTAGTCATTTGTAAGACTGAATTTGTCCTGTTTTATCCCTGCGCAATTTTCACACAATGTCACAGAAAATGTCACAGTATTGTAACTGCACAGTAATAGCTTGACTGGAGGCATAGCTGGTTCTGAAAGAGGAACTCCTTTGTGTCGTCAATCATTGCTGCTTTGTGTTTGGGAGAGTGAAAACATTCTGCAGTTGATAAAACCTTCAACTAGGGAAAACTAGTGATCAACAAAAATCTGAGAATTCTCTCATCCTGCTCAGTATCTTCAAAAGGATATGTATTCTGATAGAGAACATTGTGTGTACAGTGCATTCAGCAAGTATTCAGACCCCTTCACTTTTTCCACATTTTGTTAAGTTACAGCCTTATTTATAAATTGATCATTTTTTTATCATCAATCTACACACAATAACCCAGAACAAAGAAGCAAAAACAGGTGTTTAGAAATTTTTGCAAAGTAATGAAAAAGAAATAATTGAAATATCACACTTACATAAGTATTCAGACCCTTTGCTACAACAATCAAAATTGAGCCCAGGTTCATCCTGTTTCCATTGATTATCCTTGAAATGTTTCTACAACTTGATTGGAGTCACCAGTGGTAAATTAAATTGATTGGATATGATTTGGAAAGGCACACACCTATCTATATAAGGTGCATGTCAGAGCATGTCAGAGCAAAAACCAAGCCATGATGATGAAGGAATTGTCCGTAGACCTCCGAGACAGGATTGTGTTGAGACACAGATCTGCGGAAGGGTATAAAACAATTTCTGCAGCATTGCAGGTTCCGAAGAGCACAGTGGCCTCCATCATTCTTAAATGGAAGAACTTTAGAATCACAGGACTCTTCATAGAGCTGGCCGCCCGGCCAAACTGAGCAATCGGGGAAGAAGGGCCTTGATCAGGGAGGTGACCAAGAACCCGATGGTCACTCTGACAGAGCTCCAGAGTTCCTCTATGGAGATGGGAGAACCTTCCAGAAGGACAACTATATCTACAGCACTCCACCAATCAGGCCTTTATGGTAGTGGCCAGATGGAAACCACTCCTCGGTATGGAGTTTGCCAAAAGGCACCTAAAGAACTCTCAGACCATGAGAAACAAGATTTTCTGGTCTGATGAAACCAAGATTGCACTCTTTGGCCTGAATGCCAAGCGTCATGTCTGGAGGAAACCAGGCACTGCTAATCACCTGGCCAATACCATACCTACAGTGAAGCATGGTGGTGGCAGCATCATGCTGTGGGGATGTTTTTCAGTGGCAGGAACTGGGAGACTAGTCAGGATCGAGGGAAAGATGAATGGAGCGGAAAATACAGAGAGATCCTTGATGAAAATCTGCTCCAGAGCGTTCTGGACCTCAGATTGCGGCGGAGGTTCACCTTCCAACAGGACAACGACCCTAAGCACACAGCCAAGACAACACAGGAGTGGCTTCGTGACAAGTCTATGAATGTCCTTGAGTGGCTAGTACTCCTGTGCCACTTCTTTGAAAGAGCTATCTAATTTGTCCTATTTCCCTGCTGTTTCTGAGCCCTGCAAAATTTTCCACTCCAAGCACTTTTCTGATATGTTTCCATCTGTTTTCAAGCAGCACATTCCAGAGCATGACAACTTACTTTCTTTGTCCACATGTTGGTTTTTATGCCAATCACCTGAAAGTTACCAAGTCTTCTGTCACTAGAAATTACTTCTCCTTACATACCCTCTTAAAACCTTCTCTCAAATCATTCATTATTTTTCAGTCTTGTGGAGAACTACCCCACATATTCCAGTGAACCATCAAATTGAAGCCTTTTTACTGAACCTCCTCTGCTGTCTTTCTTAAACCTTGACAATCTCAAAATATGGATGCAGACACAAACACAGTCCTCCAACTGTTACCTATCCAATGTTTTATTATTGCTTATCACAACTCCCTTACTTGTATTTTATGCTTCTTATTGAAAAGACAGATATTCTGTTGCATTTTAATAGATTTCTTTGCTTTGTTGCCATCTTCAAAAATGTATTTTCAAATACTGCCAACTCTGTTCATGTCCATTCCCCTTTAGAATTGCACCCTGTCAGTTGCATTGCCTCTTATTTTCTCTATCAAATTAAATTCTTCATACTTTCTGCTTTAAATTTCAGCTGCCATGTGTCTGTCCACTTCAAAAATCTCAACAAAATGCCCGAGAACAAGAAAACTTAATAAACGGTTGTAATATGTTCCGTGTTATGGTTTGCACAGGTCAATATGAAAGGTGTAGCTTCTCAATTCAAACAGAAACATTTTCTGCCATTGTCAGGGAATTGTTAATGACATGACCAATACAAAGAACCTGATAATGGATGTCACAAAACTTTTGGTTATGATGCTGTGCAGGGCATTTAAAAATGAAGAAGGATACCAAATCTTTTTGGATACAAGTATTCTTTTAGGTATCATTTCTTTAAACTAAACTTTTAGTTTAGATTTTTTAGATTTTTTTAGATTTAGAGATACAGCGCGGAAACAGGCCCTTCGGCCCACCGGGTCCGCGCCGCCCAATGATCCCCGCACATTAACACTATCATACACCCACTAGGGACAATTTTTACATTTGCCCAGCCAATTAACCTACAAACCTGTACGTCTTTGGAGTGTGAGAGGAAACCGAAGATCTCGGAGAAAACCCACGCAGGTCACGGGGAGAACGTACAAACTCCGTACAGACGGCGTCCGTAGTCAGGATCGAACCTGAGTCTCCGGCGCTCCATTCGCTGTAAGGCAGCAACTCTACCGCTGCGCCACCGTTCTTGTTATCAGATTGATACAGCTGCGAGAATGGCGAGAAATCTCTGTAGCCTGCACAGAAATTGTTTCCCTCCCAGTTGCTCAACAAGCACCTGATCATTCTCCTGGGATAAATTACAAAGGTAACCTGGACTGGGGCACAATGAAAGCATCATTACAGCTCCCTCGATAACATGGATAATATTGAGGAAACCACCTGTATATTAATGAATAAATATTATTTCCTGTGATGTCTGCATTCGTCCATCAGTTTTAACTCTAATGATCATATGGATTCTGTTAATGTGGACTCTGTGGACCCCAGTGCTAGAAGACTCTATCCACTTGGTGACTGATTTCCACTGAGTAAATGTTAAAGTGTTTCCATGACAAATGTAATGTCTGTGGATTTTGTTTGTGTTGCTGGAAGTATTATTACTCAAATTAAGTTACGGCTAACGATTGAACGTTCTTTATTCAGGGCAGCCATTCTCAAACTGAAGAGCACCACAATGTAAGAATCAGTAAAGATTCTTTTATCCATAGACATATAGTGATACGGTGTACAATCAGGCCCTTGGGCCCAAATTGCCCACACTGGCCAACATATCCCAGCTACACGACTCCCACCTGCCCACGTTTGGTCCAGATCCCACCAAACCTGTACCTAACAGTTTCTTAAACATTGGGATAGTCCCTAGCTCAACTACTTTCTCTGGCAGGTTGTTGCATACACCCACCACCCTTTGCATGAAAACGTTACCCCTCAGATTCCTATTTGCCCCTTCACCTTAAACCTATTCTTTCTTGTCCACGATTCACCTACTCTGGGCAAGAGACTGTGCATCTACTCGATCTATTCCTCTCATGATTTTATACACCTCTATAAGATCACCCCTCATCCTTCTGCGCTCGAAGGAATAGAGTTGCAGCATTATCAATCTCTCCCTGAATAGAGTCGCAGCATTATCAATCTCTCCCTATAGCTCAGACTCTCTCATCCTGGCAACATCCTCGTAAATCTTCTCTGTACCCTTTCCAGCTTGACAACATCTTTCCTATAACATGGTGCCCAGAACGGAACACAATACTCTAAATGCTAAACTCTAAATAATATTTTCTTGAAATATTCAATGCTAAAATCGCCTTCATAGCACTGATACAACTCAATCCAGCCCCTGACATTACCTGCAAACCAGCCCCTAGCGTGCAATGAAACTCAGTTATTGCTTCAGAAATGAAATAGACATACCCAGTCTTACTTAATCTTCACTGACTCTCCAAGTGAGGAGTGTTGTGGCCTATAAACTGGAATCTTGAGGTACTGACAGGAACATTGTTAGAATAAAAACTGTCTAAGGTCAGTCTTTGACCTTCCAGCAGAGTGCCTCTCTGGAGCAACACAATTATAGAAATTAATCCGAAAATAATTCAGCACATATGGTTGGATTTTTGTTACCTGTTTGTGGCCAGTAAACCACTTTGTGAAATGAACCCTGCTGTTCTCTCATACATTTATATCCTTCTCCAATTCATGCAGAACCATGAGAATGCAAGTGATTCTACCCTCCCAGTCTTGTGAATTGCATATTGCAATTTGTATTGTGGTAATTGCCCAAGATCCCAATGTAACTTATAAACGATAATCTTGTCAGTAGAACTGTGCCTCTTTCCACCGAAAAAGCAGAACATGGGCTGCAAAATAATCAGTTAAGCACTGAGTCTATTTATTCATTGTCAGCCAAATTATGGATCATTGACTAACCTTGTGAAAGCAAAACAAGGCTTTGAATGCCACCCTCTCTCACATGATCTTCTGAGGGGTTGTCCCTCATGAAAATGCACAGATCCAAACAGTGATCATAAAGAATTTCACAACAACTGTTCAACATTACATCTCCACCCTTCATCTCCAGACAATTCCCCTCTCCTCCATTGCATCCTATTAAGAGCTATAGCTATCCTTTAACCAGAAAACACCGTGTCCAGAAAATGATTTACCTAGCTCTGTTTTTGAAAGCCATTTAGTTGTCAAGATACCAATTTGGAGGAACCTACTGCTGGCAAATTAGGAACTGTGTTCCGACATATTGACCATGGCAGCAATTCATTGGCTGTAAATAATAGACTGAAATTTGTTGTAGAAATGAAGCCTTGATCTTTCATTAGATTGTGTCCAGATGTCTGAACCAGACCCAGGAAGGAATGCATTCACACTGTGAGGTTTGATTTTGGTCTATAAATGGGAAACATCTAAATGGAAACAAACCACTTAATATTCAATCTGAGTCGAACTTGACCATGGCTAATCTGAACCTGATTAGAGCTCAGTACTTCATTTTGATACCTGACCCAACCCCAACACATATGGCTGAGTTCCATCTGGCTAGATTTGGGAAGTTAGCTTAAGGCATATATTATTGCATTTATTCAGGAAATAATGAGCTAAAGTGCATTTATTTAAGAAGCAACCAAGACCTCCTTGACCCCAGCACTTGGAAATCATTTATTGACCCTGACCCAATCTGACCTCAACTCAGACATACATAGGCACCTATCATTAGGCTGTTTGAGTAGCCATGGTCTAAGTGGAAAAGCCTGAAGACAAAAGCAACATTCCATTTGACTGTTAAAATATGAGCATGTGAGATATTCTGTGCCGATGCTGAGGTTCAGATCTTTCAGCTTAATATCACAGAGTATGTGTCAGTGACATCTTCTCCTGAGGCAATCACAACATACTGGGTCAGAAGGAGATCTCTTCGTTTTAATTGTTGGCAGGATTTTAGGCCCAGAATTCACATATCCACTTGATTAGCTTAGTTTAGTTTAGTTAGAGGTACACCACAGAAAAATGATTTTTGGCCCACTGAGTGCACCGACCAGTGATCCCCACACACTAACACTATCCTACACACACTGGGGACAATTTTACATTTATACCAAACCAATTAACCTACAAACCTCTACGTCTTTGGAGTGTGGGAGGAAACTGAAGATCTCGGAGAAAACCCATGCTGGTCACCGGAAGAACGTCCAAACTCCATACAGACAAGTACCCAAAGTCAGTATCAAAGCCAGGTCTCTGGCACTGTAAGGCAGTAGCTCTACCACTGTGCCACCGTGCCGCCCTAACAACAACAGATGAGTGGCAGCATTGAGTAGAGGGGCGTGGGTCAAATCATCTCCCAGAAATATCTTGCAGAGGATACGTATTAAAAAATAATGCATGACAAATATTTATTTGAGATGTCAGCCAATTGTTTAATCACTCAAGTCTGGGTGTCCTTTCCCTTGGCACTGGCCTTTGTAAATGAAATGAATCGAGGATCCACTATGATCAATTGCCTTTGGGAACTGGTGAGAATAGCTGGTCCAAGTGTAATTGGTTCCAACACTGACTCCCATCTCTTCCACAGTAATGCAACAATAAAGCCATTGATTCGTAACCATTCAGTCTTGTCAGACTGCTTCATCCAAAATATTCTGCTTCACACATCAACTCTGATGATGCCATTCCATGAGATTAATGTTGCAAAGCTCTCGTTCCACCTGAGGCTATTGGAGGATATTGGGTCAGAAGGATGTCTGCTTGTTTTAATTGCCAAATAATTCCATGCCCTATTGTAACAATTTGGGTAAAATTGAGACACTTAAATGGAATTGTCTCCTTAATATATTCTAGAATGCTGTTTCATTTTATTTAGGACAGATCTCTTCTTCAATGATTTGAAAGCTGAGTAATTTCTACATGACATATCTGTTGACACCTATTTTATATCTGTTTTCTCTGCTGTAAATATCAGAATCCAAAAGTTAACGGTGTTGCTACAATAAAATGCCATGACTACTTAATTCAGTACCAGTAGCAAGAGAAGTTAATAAGATGACTCCTCTGCTAATTAGCCAGTAGGATGTCATATTGTGTACACTATCTTAAGTCTGGCAGATGCTAAACCCTTCCCCAATTCCTCAAACTCCTCCAGCTAACAAGTTTAACAAACGTTAATGCATCAAGGGTGACTTTTGCTCGTTAAGCAGAAATAGGAAATGTGAAAGCTTTGAATTTATTTCATTCACTACCAAGTAGCTTTAATCACAGACAACTGAATATGGCAAAGGTGCCAATGTGAAGGAGATACACTGAAGGGGACAATCAGTGTGCAAACCGGGCAGCCAAGCCAAAATTATATTAGGCTCTCTGAGTGGTGGTGATAAGTGTAGGGAGTGAGATTGGTGGTTCAGTTGCCTCATCCTTTTTTGGGGGACTACAGCTGGTGTTTTACTCAGAAAAAACAACATATTCATTCTGTCAGTTGTAATTTTAAAAGAAAGTTGCATTCTGAATAAAATATAGTGCCACGGTTTGGTCACATGGTGCTGACTTCTCAGACTGAAGAAGGGTCTCGACCTGAAACGTCACCTATCTATACCCTCCAGAGATGCTGTCTGACCCGTTGTGTTACCGCAGCAATTTTTCTCAGTCTAGCTCCATGATATGAGCTTGGATGACCTCTCTCCCAAATGTAGCAATAGGCAGGAAGCTGTGCAATGTGGTAGAGATTTGCAGCTGGAATGATCCTGAGACTAGGAAGCTAAGCACGACAGTAATCTTGACTTTTGCCATCAAAGCAATCCAGACATGTGTGTGGGCCTCAATGTGAGTTTGCAGAAGGCCAGTAATGCAGATTTGTTTTTTTACCATTTGCATGAGTATGTAATGAAATTTGTTGTTCACGTGAAGCTCAGAGATTAAACACTATGCGTATAGAAATGATAAAAACGACAATAAATAAAACCATCCAAATTCAGATTCGTTTATTGTCATATACCCCAGGGTACAATGAAATTCCTTGTTCATGTGAAGTTCACAGAGTAAACAGTGCACATACGGTAATGAAAAATACATCAACAAATAAAATGACGAGAGAAGAATGGTGCACAGTTTTAGTGCAAAATCCGAGGAATGCAAAAGAATATTAAAGTATAAAAACAGAATAAACAAATGAGGTAGAGTTAAGGATAAACATACTTCTGGCAATGGGATGTGAAAGAGGTGATTGGTTCAGGAGTCAAATAGCAGTGGGGAAGATGCTTTTCTTCAGTCTGGATGCTTTTCTTAAGCTTTCAAGCTTCTTTATCTTCTCCCAGAATGTAAAAAGGAAAAGGGAATGTCTGGGCTATTACAGGCATTCTTGACAATACTTCCAGTCTTCCTGATACATTGCACTGTGGAAGGTGGACTGAACAGAAGGGACAAGCCTGTGATGGACTGGACGGTGTTCAGATGGTCAAGAGCAGAGATGTTGTCAGACCATGTTGGGGTGCACTACAGAAGGGTACTTTCTCTCGTGCATCTGTAAAATATTGAATCATCACGAGATGAGAAAACATTTCTTCACACAGAGAGTGGTGAGTCTGTGGAATTCTCTGCCACAGACGGTAGTTGAGGCCAGTTCATTGGCTATATTTAAAAAGGAGTTAGATGTGGCCCTTGTGGCTAAAGGGATCAGGGGGTATGGAGAGACGGCAGGTACAGGTTACTGAGCTGGATGATCAGCCATGATCATATTAAATGGCGGTGCAGGCTCGAAGGGCCGAATGGCCTACTCCTGCACCTAGTTTCTATGTTTCTATGTTTCTATGTTTCTATGCCAAATCGTCTCAGAAGCCCAAGAAATAAATATTCTATGTGCTGTCTTGATTGCCACGTCAGTGTGAAGGGACCGGGTTAGGCTGCTGGTCAAGACATGCAGATGCCAGTTGCAGATGGAGGTCCCAGGGCCAAGGTACAGAAGTTTGGGGATGAGCTTATTCAGTGTTATTGAAGGCTGAGCTGTAGTCAATGAATAGTATCTTAACATAGTGTTCTTATTGTCAAGATGATCCAAAGCTGTATCGAGTGCAAGAGAGATTGTTTCCTCTGGGTATCCATTTTTCCTGTACGTAAATTGTAAGGGGTCAATTTTGTCTGGAAGACAGGTGCAGGTGTGGACCATTATCAGTCTTTCAAATACTTCATTATTGCCGATGTTAAAGATATTGGACAGTAGTCATTGAGACAGGTCAGTTTATTTTTCTAAGGGACTGGAATGATGAAAGTTTCCTTGAAGCCATTAGGGACAGTAGACTGTGTAGGAAAGAACTGCAGATGCTGGTTTAAATCGAAGGTCGGGACGGGCAGCATCTCTGGAGAGGAGGAATGCGTAACGTTTCGGGTCGAGCCTCTTCTTCAGACTGATGTCAGGGGAGTGGGCAGGACAAAGATAGAATGTAGTCGGAACCAAAGCTCAACACGTTCAACACCATCATCCCCTCCAAACTGGTTACCAAGCTCACAGAACTGGATCTCTGCGCATCTCTCCGCACTGGAGCCTCGACTTCCTCCTCAACAGAACACAATCAGTACAAATTGGCAACAATACTTCCTGCACAATTACCATCAGCACAAGGAGCACCTCAAGGCTGTGTGATCAGCCCCTTGCTCTATACACTCTAAGCACATGACTGTGTAGCTGAATACAATTCCAACTCCATCTTCAAACTCCCTGCTGACACCACCGTTGTTGGACAAATTACAGATAATGACGAGTCATAGTATGGGGGGAAATCGATTGACTGAACAAATGGTGCCAGAACAACAACCTTGCTCTCTATGTCAGTAAAACCAACTAAATAATTGTTGACTTCAGAAGAGGAAGGTCAAAGATCCACAAATCTGTCCTCATCGACCGTGGTGGACAAAGTCAAAAATGTCAAATTCCTGGGCGAGCATATCTCTGAAGATCTCTTCTGGACCAAGCACATTGATGTAATCATCAAGAATGCCCAACAGACCTCTACTTCTTTAGAAGATTGAGGAGATTCAGTTTGGCAATGAATACTCTCTTGGACTTCTACAGGTGTACAGTAGAGAGCATATTGGCTGGTTGCAACATGACCTGGTTCAGCAACTCGAACACCCAGAAATGAAGAAGACTGCCAAAAGTGGTAAACACTGCCCAGTCCATCAAAGGTACTGACCTCCTCACCATCAAAGGGATCTCCAGGACTCACTGCCTCAAAAAGGCAGCCAGCATCATCAGAGACCCACATCACCCTGGCCACACTCTGTTTTTAATCTGCCATCAGGAAGAAGGTTTGGGAGCCTGAAAACTGAAACAACCAGGTTCAGGAACAGCTTCTTCCAAGCAACATCAGGCTATTGAACTACATAGACTTGGGGGGGCATTGTTTTTCTCTTTACACTATTACTGTGTTTTTTAAAATATTTATATACTGAACTTCTCTTTTTTGTTGTCGATTACCACATTTACAGAGCACGATGTTTACATACCTGTTGTGCTGCTGCAAGGAAAAATATAATTGTTCCATTTTGGGACATATAATGATAAAACATTCTTGACTCTTGAGGTTGAATATGTCGGTCAGTTGATTGGTGCACAATTTCAGATCCCATCAGGGCTCCATTCCAGCTGGCAACTTTCTAGAGTTTACTCTTGTGAAAGGAGATTTAGTTTAGTTTAGTTTATTATCACATGTACTGAGGTACAGCGAAAAGCTTTTGTTATGTGCCAACCAGTCAAGGGAAAGACAATACATGATTACAATTGAGCCATCCACAGTTTCCAGATATATGATAAAGGGTATAACATTTAGTGCAAGATAAAGTCCATTAAAGATACTCCAAGGGTCTCCAGTGAGGTTGAGAGTAACTCAAGACAACTCTCATTTCTGACTTCTGACCTCTGAGGTTTCTGAGATTTGACTTCTGCCACTGAGATGTATGGGGCAAAGTCAGTGGGAGATAGCGAGGGACCTAGATATAACTTTGTTTGCTTGTTCAAAACAGGCATAAAAGGTGTTGAGCTCATCTGGTTAAGATATGACATTGCCCTGATTTCGACTTGAAGCCCATGATTGTAATCAGGCACTGCCACAGTTCTTCTTGAGGATCCCTTGCTCGAGGATTCCGGACGGTAAATACAATAAACTGAAAAACCCTCAGTTTGCATTATCAGGGTTAGGTTAGTCGGAGGTGAACCATGTTTCAGTGAAACAATGAACTCAGCTGTCCCTGATTTCCCTTTGAACCAGCCTCACTGTTCTTCAAGCTTGTACTTGAGTGATTGAACTTTAACCAGTGGTATGCTGTGAGGGAGGGGGGAGGAGAGAGAGGGGGGAGAGATTCCCATTGTTTCAGCCACACCTGAAGCCTCCCACCCTTCCGTCTGTCATGCTTTCATGTTTTGTTAGCACTCACAGCTGTGTTGGTAACATTTATTAAGATGATATATAACTCTGATAGATATTGCTCCTTAGGGAATGCTAGAAAAAGCGTGCAGGTTTCTGTAAACTCTGAATGCATAATGACTAGGATGGTGAGCCATTCCAAACCTTTGCCCATCTGAGTCCCATGGTACTGAAAGGACACAAAGTGCCAAATTAACTCAGCAGGCAGCATCTCTGGAGAACATGAAAAGGCGACATTTCGGGTTGAGACCCTTTATCAGACTGGTCCCATGGTACTGATATCATCATTCCA
This sequence comes from Rhinoraja longicauda, assembly GCF_053455715.1. Taxonomy (NCBI): domain Eukaryota; kingdom Metazoa; phylum Chordata; class Chondrichthyes; order Rajiformes; family Arhynchobatidae; genus Rhinoraja; species Rhinoraja longicauda. Next base: position 15,224,160 of record NC_135962.1, read on the forward strand.
TATTCATGCCATCCAGCCGTTATAGGCCTAGGCAATCCTCACTGAAAGTCAGTTTAAAGTTCAGATATGCAAATGCACAAACGCAGGTGCAAGGATGACTCAGTGTTAAGGTTGTAGAGAAAGCAGCCTGACAAAGAACACAGGTTGAATGCAACAGGCCCTTTGAATGGTGTTTTGAGTGGAAACTGCATTTGTAGAAGCTGTTCTGTGAGTAGCAAGATCTATTGTGTTCTGAATCAGTTATGCTCGAAACATGCTGGAAGGCAAAAAAGAAAACAGGTGTACTACTGCTCACATCTCTGGGGTAGATTTCATGTTATAACTGCAGTTATAGCCAAAGTTCCTGATGGAAACTCAGCGATTGAGTATCCCGGCATGGAGATCTAGAAATTGGCACAATTTTTCATCACGGTAAAAAATAGTTCCAAGACCCAAAGATTCAAATTCTTATTCAGAGATGTCAGTACATAATCCAGTCTGACATTTCTCTGTGGTACTGAGCCATCATTGCAATAGTAAAGTGAATCTTTCTTTGTTGGACTATGCAATGGCAGATTGGCTGTCGCGTTTCTTTCTGTAGAATGTGGCTTCAATTGTATTTCAAAGGTTCTTCATAGGCTGCAAAATGTTTTGGCAATATCTCAATGTAAAAAGATACTCTATGAGTGAAAATCTTCACCCACAAGATATTTCATTGCCTGTCTTTGCATTTTTCTTCAGGTTGCATATTACCAGAGAAGCAATGAGTAACAGGTGAAGCTGCTGGGTACATGGGAATCCTCCCTGAATCATTCAAAGTATCTCATTTGATCCATCATCAATCTGCCAACATTAATGGGCCAACATTGAAGAATGGACCTTTCTAAGCTTTTCACCCTCCAATCTGCACTCTGTTTCATGGCTCAGCTGCTCTAGTGCTTTTTGGGAATTGAGTGCAAGGTTAAGTGACATTAAAGCAGGTACAGCTAAACAGAAATGGAGAAGGAAACAAAAATGTTTAAAATATAAAATGGAAAACCAAATATGCCACAAAACTCCAGTACGTTGCAATTTATATATGCCCCACTGAATTTATTGGTAAAAAATTAATTAACTACTTTGTAGGTTGAGATTAAAAAAGGTCAGGAAAATACAGTGCATTCAGAAAGTATTCAGACCCCTTCACTTTTTCCACATTTTGTTACGTTACAGCCTTATTTTAAAATGGATGAAATTCTTTTTTTATAACATCAATCTACACATAATACCCCATAATAAAAAAGTAAAAACAGGTGTTTAGAAATGTTTGCAAAGTAATTAAAAAAGAAATAACTGAAATATCACATTTACATACGTATTCAGACCCTTTACTCAGTACTTTGTTGAGGCACCTTTGGCAGCGATTACAGCTTCAAGTCTTCTTGGGTATGATGCTACAAGTTTGGCACACCTGTATTTGGGTAATTTCTGCCATTCTTCTCTGCAGATCCTCTCAAGCTCTGTCAGGTTGGATGGGGAGCGTCGATACACAGCTATTTTCAGGTCCCTCCAGAGATGTTAGATCGGGTTCAAATCCGGGTGGTTGGGCCACTCAAGGACACTCACAGACTTGTCATGAAGCCACCCTTGTGTTGTCTTGGCTGTGTGCTGAGGGCCGTTGTCCTGTTGGAAGGGGAACCTCCGCCCCAGTCTGAATTTCAGAAAGCTCTGGAGCAGATTTTCATCAAGGATCTCTCTGTACTTTGCTCCGTTCATCTTTCCCTCAATCCTGACTAGTTTCCCAGTTCCTGCCGCTGAAAAACATCCCCACAGCATGATGCTACAAACACGATGCTTCACCATAGGTATGGTATTGGCCAGGTGATGAGCGGTGCCTGGTTTCCTCCAGACGTGACACGGCATCAGGCCAAAGAGTTCAATCTTGGTTTCATCAGACCAGAGAATCTTGTCTCTCATGGTCTGAGAGTCTTTTAGGTGCCTTTTGGCAAACTTTCTTACCGAGGAGTGGCTTTCGTCTGGCTACTACCATAAAGGCCTGATTGGTGGAGTGCTGTAGATATTGTTGTCCATCTGGAAGGTTCTCCCATCTCCACAGAGGAACTCTGGAGCTCTGTCAGAGTGACCATCGGGTTCTTGGTCACCTCCCTGATCAAGGCCCTTCTTCCCCGATTGCTCAGTTTGGCCAGGCGGCCAGCTCTATGAAGAGTCCTAGTGGTTCCAAAGTTCTTCCATTTAAGAATGATAGAGGCCAATGTGCTCTTCGGGACCTGCAATGCTGCAGAAATTGTTTTATACCCTTCCTCAAATCTGTGCCTCGACACAATCCTGTCTTGGAGGTCTACGGACAATTCCTTCGTCTTCATGGCTTGGTTTTTGCTCTGACATGCACTGTCAACTGTGGGACCTTATATAGATGGGTGTGTGCCTTTCCAAATCATATCCAATCAATTTAATTTACCACTGGTGGACTCCAATCAAGTTGTAGAAACATTTCAAGGATAATCAATGAAAACAGGATGAATCTAAGCTCAATTTTGGGTGTCGTAGCAAAAGATCTGAATACTTATGTAAATGTGATATTTCAGTTATTTCTTTTTAATTACTTTGTAAAAATTTCTAAACACCTGTTTTTGTTTCTTCATTCTGGGGTATTGGCTGCAGATTGATAGTTAAAAAGGAATTTAATCCATTTTTAAATAAGGCTGTAACGTAACAAAATGTGGAAAAAGTGAAGGGATCTGAATACTTTCTGAATGCACTGTAGATGATGCACAATAGCTGGGAAATTGAAAAACAGAAAGATAAATTCTGATCGCTGAAGGCATGTCCTGGACCCAGAACATTGATGCAATCATAAAGAATGACCATCAACACCTCTGCTTCCTGAAAAGATTGGGGAGATCAGTATCTCCAGGTTCAAGAATAGCTTTTTCTCAGCTCTCAATTGCACTTCTTGAAAACGTAGTTGTTGGGCCATAAAATGTTTTCGAACATCCTGAGTGTTGTTCCATATCCCTCTAAACCTGTCCTATCAATATACCTGTCTAAATGTTTCTTAAAAGTTGCAATAGTCCCTGCCTCAACTTCCTACTCCGGCTGCTCATTCCATGCACCCACAACCCTCTGCGTGAATAGTATATGTACATAAAAAAAAGGAACTTAGGCCGACTTGTAGACTATTCAGTTTCATGCAAATTATACACTGACATGTCAAAGAGAATTAGCTGTTTCTTGCAAAATTATACCATGCACAATGCTTCCTGGGATCAGTTTGAGTCAAGTCAGTGGTGCATGGATCTTATCTGCAAATGCACTCCTGAAGATGAAACTGTACATTATGTATGTCACTTCCATCAAAAAATGTGCATTAAGCATGGCAGTGATGGAATCACATTGTTGCACAAATTGAATACACAGCACATAGAAAACCATTTGGTCAAGGTAGTGAATATTCTCAAAAGTTTTGAGACCCACATTCACCAAAGTTTTGATGTGTTTTAGAAAAATTAGAAAAAGGCAAAGTAAATCCTGGTAGCAATATAAAGATATGAAATGTGTGATGCCAAATCCATGTCTGTTTTTCATTGCCTCTGGAACAGAGGGAAATAATTTGGCCTTTGTCCGATGGAAATCCCTGAATCCAGTCTAGAATGTAAAAGTTGTAACAGCATTGGATATTTGTAGTGGCCTTTCATACCCTCAGTGGTGGCTTTTGATGGTAATGTAACCAATATGTGCAAAGTTTTCTTTTGACGTAATCACTTGGCATCCAGGATAATTTGGTTCTACCACAATTCTGTGGGTGCACAAATGACAGATGATGCCAATGAAAGAGCCCTAGATTCTATCACAGATGGGCAGAAAATTATTGATGGGATGGGTGGGTGTGGTGGAAGGGAGGTTCTATATTTGCTTTTCCTAGCCTCCGCTTACTTCCAGAGTAATTTGAAGTGTTTCGCGCATTTTGTGTGATCATAGGGAAGGGTGAACATTTGTTGACCATTATATTTTTTTATCCTTGAAGCATTTTCTTCACCCTCCTGGAGAATTTCTACAAAACAAACCCTACTGTCAGTGTGAGCAGATGTAGGGATAAATATTGGTCAGGATGCTGAGAAAATAGTAATAATACAGTTGGGCCTCATCCACCTGAGAAGTCCAACAGAGCTTCTGTTAAACATTTCATCACAAAGGTGGCATCTCCAACAGTGCACACAATACATGTTAGTGCAGTGGCACTGAACTAATTCATGATCACATTATTCATCATCAAATTATTAGGAAAATAATTATACAGGTCTGTGAAATTGTCTTGATCTATGGTAAACAGTAATAGGTATTACTTTATAAATTTAAACCACACTTAATTTTGGAGATCATAATATTAGGTTTCTCTATGTGATCCAGGTCGCGTTGTTTGAATTCCTTTATTGCAAATGAAGTTTAAACCATCTCCTTTTAGTCATAGAAAATTATAGCATGGTATTAGGCCCTTTAGCCCATCGAGTTTCCATTAATTATCAACCACACATTTACGCTAATCCAAAAAGAATCCCATTTTTCATTTGCCCTACATTCCATTCAACTCCTTCCACATTGCATCACTCACCTGCACACTAGAGGCGCTTTACATGGGTGAACTAATCTACCAAGGTGCAATTCTCTGGGATGTGGGAGGAAACCAGAACCCCCAGAGGAAACCCATACAATCACTGGAAGAAGAGGCAAACTCCAAAATCAGCACCTGAGATTAAGATTGAACCTAGGTCTCTGGCACTGAGGCAGTAACTCAAAACCTGTGCTACTGTGCCACCCACTAATTTTGCTTTATATTCTATACTTAAGGTAATATTTTTAACCAATAGGTATCATTCCTCTCAGATGGGCATAAAAGATCCCAGTTCTTGCATAAATTCCATTAGTCTAATCTTACATGGGAAGCCTTCGTAGTGATAGTCTAACTCATTTCACTGTTACAGCAAAAGAAGACACAAGGAGTAACAGAGCAGATCAGGCAGCATCTCTGAAGATCATGGATAAGCGACTCTTCGAGTCAAGACCCTTCTCTAGACTGTTTCATCTCTTTTTCTTGTAATTTGATGACTATTGTTTCTATGATTCGACTTGAATATAACACGATTGACGAATTAGTGCTTTAAGGACAAGTGCTTCCTAATTGCAACCCCTGAATGATCAAGATCTAATTTATGACCATTGCCAATTGTCTGGAACTCTCCTACCTGAAGAAATAGTTTCACGTAATCCACCATCTGATATGCTTAAAAACAATTAAATCCCTTGTCAATGAAGGACAATTAGCCTCAGTAATGGTGATTATGAAACTATCAACTTTTTTGTAAAAATCCCATCAGGTTCATGAATCTCCTTCAAGGAAGCAAATCTGTCATCATTACGCATTCTTACTCCAGACCAATCTGGTTTAGTAACAGAGTCTATTAGGGATGGACAACAAATGGAAATGTTGAAAATCTACACTTGAGGAATACAAAGCAGACTACGCAACCTGTCCTCATAACTTAATTCATTTACTGTGCAGTTTTTGCTGAATTATCAAACATCAAATGTAACAAATCTTGACAGGTGAAGCATCAGCATTATGAATGTTATAATTGTTGTTAGTGTTTATGATCTCCCATTTATTCAATTGCAGATTTAGGAACTGACATCCTGCTGAGTTACTCTCAAGCAAGAAGCAAAGTTTGAAAAGGAAGCATCCTAGGATTTCCCCATACTTTTCTCAATGTCTTGCCGGGTCTCCTATTAATCCTTAACAGCACTCCCACAGTGTTGCATTGAATCTTGTACGCTAATGTTTTGTTTGGGCTTGAACTCAAGTGGGTCAAGTGTCAAGGGTGTTGTGTTGCCATAACAACAGAACAATTGAATCCTGACTTGCTGCAGCTTAACAGGTAAAAGCAATAACACACAGATAATATATAACGATCAAAAATACCATAAATGAACATTATGGTAACCATAATAGCGTGAAAACTGAAGTCCATAGTACAACCATAGACACAGTCCATAGAAGACAATAACTGCTGAGCTTAGTGTTGGGCAGTGTTCAAGAGCCTGATGACTCATAACCTTCTGACACTGAAACATGGAATCATTCTCGGATACAGCACAGAAATAAGATCTTCAGTCCACCATGTCAGCGGCTATCATCAAACATCCCCTTTTACACTAATCCTATCTGAGCTCTATTCATTCTTCCCACATTGCTATCACCAAATTATATGACTCTTCTACACACCAGGGGCAATTTACAGTTGCTAATGTACCAACCTGCACACCTTTGTGATGAAGGTGGAAGCCAGAGCAGGAGGCAGAAGCCTGTGCAATCACAGAAAGAACGTGCAAACTCAACACAGGCAGTACTAATAGGGTACAGATGACATTTGAATGCCCATCTTGAAATTTGCTCTTGTGCAATGTCTCCAGAAAGAGAAGATTTCTAGAGAGAGATCAAGAGAAAGTGTTGATCGAGAGACCAGATAGCCCTGCTTACATTTGTATGCCCTTACATAGAACGTAGAACACTACAAACACAGGAGCAGGTACTTTAGCCTACAATTTCCATGCTGAACATGATACCAGGTTAAACTAATCCCCTCTGCCTGCGCATGATCCATATCCCACCATTCCCTGCATATCCTTGTGCTTACGTAAAGTCTCTTAAATACCACTATTGTACATCTTAACTTCAACTCTGCTAATATCGGCTTTGGGGTGTGAGAGTATCTCAGACTATCTTCCTGTTTGATTTTCCCTTCAACTTGGTAACTGTCCTTTACCTTTGCTCTGCACATCAGCCGGATGATTTGTGAGATTGGGAATAGATTGGGTAATCACTGGTTAAGGGACGCTCTTATTCTTTAGATACAGTGGAATAATACATTATTAAAACATATCCATCACAATCTACTTCTTCCCAAATGTGGATTCACTACAAGTTGTCAGTGTGAGCAAAAATAATTTTGACGGCTTTGCTAAGAATGAAGAGCTCTGCACAATGACCAAAGGGCCCTTTTGTCATGATTTTTAATCTCAGACTGTGATATGAATAAAACCTTCCACTGAAGGAGCTCAGCCAGCTGCAATGACAGATTTCTGAGTTTGGCACATCCAGAAGGAAATAATTGAGTGACACCAATTGAACTCCAGCTATTCTCAGTCCAGTTCCTGCCTCTCATACTAAAATGTGTTTTTGTGGCCTCTTTGACAGGTCAGTTGTTGCAAGCAGTAACCTGCTCAAAAAAGTAAACGATTGAAAGGGAAAAAAAATTCCAAGCAACTGGGAACGAGCAAGGGAGTGAGATGAAATGAATGAACTCTTTCTGTTAAGTATAATGGGGCTATATTCTCTGGAGTTTAGAAGAGTGAGAAGTGTTTTTAGTCAAATGTCCAAAAATTCTTATTTGGCTTGAAGAGGTAGATGGTGAAGCCTTTTCTCTGTCTGGAACGTCTCTAACTTAGATATCTTAATCTTAAAACAAGGAGTTCTCCATTTAGAATTGAGATAAGGAGAAATTTCTTCAGAGAGTTGTGAACTTTTAGAATTCTTTATCATGGTGGAAAGAGAATTCAAGTCACATATCAGACAATTGATTGTTGGGCACCAAGGGAATACAGGGATATGGTGATATAATGGGGAAAATCGAACCAACAAAGACATGTAGACCCTGTTTATAAAATTACACCAGACTTGAACAGTCATGGATTGTACTCATGTTGTCATTGTTCATGGATTGATCATTTGTTGAAAGCAGTCATCTGCTCAAAAATTGTTTGTTAATATTTAATGTCAATTATTTATTAATAACCAGTTTTATTTCTATCCTCTAAACTTGTTTGACATAATTTTACTTAATATTCTGTGTTTATCTATGGCATTCAACAAGAACCTCCTTTGTGTTCTTTCTGTATTATAGAATCATTGCTTTCTCACGGAGCAACTCCATTATTGCAATCAGAAATGTAGATGGGTTAGTTAGCAGGTTTGTAGACAACACCAAAATTGATGGAGTTGTGGACAGTGAGGAAGGTAGTCAAAGTATACAGCGGGATATAGACCAGTTGCAAAAATGGGTGGAGAAATGTCAGATAGAGTTAATTTGACTAAATGTGAGATGTTGCATTTTGAGAAGTTGAATGTAAGGGAAAATATATAGCTGATGGCAAGACCTTTAACAGCATTGATTTACAGAGGGATCTCATGATCCAATTCCATGGCAACACAAGTAGATAGAGTGGTAAAGAAGGTGCCTGGTATGCTTGGCTTCATCGGTCAGGCATTGAGTTTTAGAATCAGGAAGTAATTTTGCAGCATTTGGTGAAGTTGCATTTGAATTATTTTTTGCATTCTGGTCACCTCATGACAAAAAGGATGTGACGGGTTTGGAGAAGTTGCAGAAAAAGTTTATCAGAATGCTGCCTGGGTTAGAGGGTTTTAGTTATAAGAAGTTGGACAGACTGATAGTTTTCTTCGAAGCAATGGAGGTTAAGGGGAGACCTGATATAAATTATGAGAGGCATAAATCAGAACCTTTATCCCAGGATGGAAACTTTAAAGATGAGAGGGCATAGATTTAAGGTGAGAGGGGCCATATTTTTACACATAGAGTGGTGGATGCTTCAAACGGGTTGTCAGGATTCATAGTAGAGATAGATATAATAGTGGCATTTAAGAAGCTTTTAGATAGACACATGGATATGCAGGGTATGGAGGGATTCAGATCAAGTTCAGGTAGAGGAAGTTAGTTTAACTAAGCATCATATTCGGCACAGACATTGTGGGTATTCGGGCCTGTTCTGTGCAGTAGTGCTCTCTGTTTTATGTTCTTCGTAACTGCTCCCAAATTCCACCACTCATGTTTTACATACATATTTGGTCGACAAAAAATGCTTGAGTAACTCAGCGGGCCAGGCAGCATCTCAGGAGAGAAGGAATGGGTGACGTTTCGGGTCAAGACCCTTCTTCAGACTGATGTCAGGGGAAGGGGTGGGGCAAACATAGGATCTTTGTCCCGCCCCTTCCCCTGACATCAGTCTGAAGAAGGGTCTTGACCCGAAACGTCACCCATTCCTTCTCTCCTGAGATGCTGCCTGACCCGTTGAGTTACTCCAGCATTTTGTGTCTACTTTCGATTTAAACCAGCATCTGCAGTTATTTTCCTACACATACATATTTGGCGCAATTTACAGTGGACAATTGTCTTACCAATCCACACATCTTTGAAATCTGGAAGGAAACTGGAGCACATTAAAAAATCTATATGGTCGTTAGGAGACTAAAGTAGCACTTAAAGTCAGGATCGAACTCAAGTTGCCTGCATGATGAGGCAGCAGTCTTACTAACTGATTGATATCTTTTCAATTTCTGAACCCAAATGGACTAGACATCAAAACTGACACATCTGGAATCTAGAATAGGGAATTCTCTAATCCCTTCCAAAATTCCCCTTGGTAATTTCTTTTCTTTTTCAAATCATTCATGGAATGCATGAACGGTTTTCCTGTGTATTCTATGGATGGTTCTCACTGCAGGCACAGAACAGTAGTGCTGGTGGGAATGAATGTGCATCATGGAACACTTTTGACCTTATAATGGAGGAAGATTTATTGATGGAGAAGCCGAAGATAGTTGGGTCTGCCCCAAGAGTTGGGTCCGCCCTAACAAAAATGTAGGGATAAGATGACTGATCTCTTTCTCCCTTGGTATGACGTCAGCTCCTGGCATGTTTTCATTTTCTATCCATACTTTCATTGTTTATTTCTTTACATCTGTTATCCTTTTCACCAATATATAACATTCTATTCCTATTTGTTTGAATTTGCCAAATGTCTGCCCGGTTTAAATAATTTACAATATCCTTTACTTTCTCCTCTGTTGATATTGTATTTACCATGAGCTTGCTCAGCTTTTTTATTCATTTTACCATTTGCTTAATCTTTACACATTCTGATGTTACCTGTTCTATGACATATAGCTTGCAATTCATAAACTTGATTATGGAGTTTCTCTTTAACTTATGACATATGCGGTACATTGTATTCCCAGTTTGTGCATTTGGTGTAAGCTATGGTTTAAACTAAAGGAAAAATACATCAAAACTCATCAAAGGCATTTGAAATTTGGAATAAGGGCACAATATTTTGTGCACAACCCGCAGGCATTGCCACTTTAATTTCACTGCACATCGAGTATGTGTATGTGACAAATAAATTTGACTTGACTTGACTTGACTTGAAATCAATAAGTAAAGTACAGAAGTTTACATGTCATGTCATGTGGTCTAATGTGATCTCAATTAATGAGGTCGCTTAATGTACAATATATCTTAATATTAACTACTTAATCAAAAGGTATTCTTTGTATTTGGGAGCAGCAAAGCGAAGAATGACCAAACAGATTTTAAAACATGACTTGGAATATTTTTTCCAACATCACAGACTCAGATCAAAGAAGAATTTGATGAAGACTGGGTGGAGGATTTGAGTAGGAGGAGTTACAAAAATGGGAAAGGAAAATAACCAAAAAAGAAGAGCAACAGAGGTCTATTTGGGTGTAAACTTAAAAACAATGCCACCACTGCCAATCCAAATCTGGCGAAAGGAGTTAAATGCCTGAGCATTTAATATTTAATATTAATATTTTTTTGAAATCCTGCCCAAACTCAATACATGTTGAGAACTTCCCAAAGGTGTTCCCTAGCCAACAGCGGGCTTACCAGGCATCGCCCTGCCTGGTCATTTGTGGCTGGCCCTGATTGGTCCTTGTCTTTTCTAGTCTCCAGCTCAGAGAACGTTATCACCATCCCCCACACCTCCTACTTTCAGAGACCCAGGTCCTTTCCCTGGAATTGGATTCAATAGAATTATGATTACAAAATTGGACAAACAACCCAAAAGTATTGAGTAGATTTCCCACCAAATTACGTTTTTTTTACAACCCTTTCAATTTGTGGGCTGACGGAAAGACTTTACTAACTTGTCATTAACATTTGGCTGGTTCACAATTCCATCGGGAGGAGGCGATCCACCACAAAATTCATTTATTTCTATTTATCCTATTAATTTCTTGCAACATCTTAAATGCCTGATTTAATTTAGCCCTTAATTTCCAAATCTAAGGCAATAACTGTGCTCATAATTTAACACTCTTAATTCCAGTGATTCAGCCAATCCAAGGCCAATATAAACATTGTGATTTTGGAGCCCAGAACTGAAAGCAGTACAGTACTCTGAACAGGCTATTTATACTATAATGTTCACTTGTGTGCATTGCAGCCACTGCGATTCTTTTTGCCTTTTTAATTAAGTTTTGTCTCAGCTTTCTACATTGAGGTTGACTCCTAATGTCCTCAGGGCAGGTAGGGATGGGCAACAAACCCTGCTCTTGTCAGTGCCACCCACATCCCAAGAATAGATTTTAAAAATAAATGGCATTGTCGGAAAATGTATGGAGGGACCCAAAACATGCCCAATCCATGAACTGCTGAGCAAGGATTCCAAAGGCAGTAATCTTAGGGTAACTTTTGAAAGTAACTTGATGTTCAATGACATGCTCAATGCTGACAAATATTGCCAACTTGATTATTTTATTCTCAGTGCCAGAAATAGTCCAGGGAGTTCTGAAGTAAAATGTTCTTTGTTCACAAATGAAGCTTAACTCAACCGTACACTGAATCCTTCACTAATCCTCTGTCTGTATTTGTGAACGCACCCTTAGGCGGAGGCTTCACTGACACAGTGCCAAAGTTAAACAGGTCAGGTATACCAAAGAGCTTTATTGGATCGGAGAACAATATCCTTTGAGAAGCCTGAAGGCCTGACAAACAGTTTTGATTATGGTGAAAGATACATCCTGTCTGATCCACCTTTTCGAACACTCATGGAGGTTAAATTGAAAACTTGTAAATATGATATCTGCTATGGGGGATGTTACAGAATTAACAAATCATACTTTGAGTGCACAGGTGACATTGAGATCATTGATGTTTTGATGCAGCTCCTTGAAGACAAGCCTTGAAGGAGTTTTCAATTGCAATAGAGTTTAACCTCCTGAAAATATTGTCAAAATGTCAACTGAAGATTACTTAAATCAAGCAGGTTTGGAACAGAACCTCAACTTCATGGTATAAATCTCAGAGAAGACAAGATCATTTAGGCTGTTGATATTATTTTAATAAATTCCTCTGTCATAATGCATTTAATTTGATTAAATGTCTTCTCTAAAAGTGGGGATCTGCCAGACAGAAGGTGAGTTGCAAGTAATGTAGCATTTAATTTCATAGAAATTGTCAGCACTCAAGAAAATTCTTCATAACCTTTAAAGTCATGTTGATTTCTCAAGATGCTGTGTTCTTACTCATCCTTTTTTGTTACTTCAGGATTCAATATCCCTTTGTCACTAGTTTGTAATACTCTTAATCCTTATATAAATCGCCTTTAGCTTATTCAATACTTTGTTCTTCCAAGTATTTATTTTCCCTCTGCCTGTGGTAAACCAAGTTAAATATCCTTATCTTCTTTTTCAAATCCCTCCATGGCCTTTCCTACCCTGTCTCTGCAAGTTCATCCACCATTGAAACCCAGTCAATGGTTCCTGTGCAACCCTCCCTTCATGTGTTATTAACCTGTTGCCAAATTTTCTAACTGCATTGACTGTGACCACTGAAGCTTCCGAATGGAACCAGTTGTCTTGTTATTTGATTCTGCTTTCATTCTGAATAAATCTCCTCAATGTCCTTGCTCTCATTTTTAGGAAGATGCATGGCTTTGCCGAGATGCCACTAAAAGATGGACAGTTCTTTAAAAATGATCCTCCACAGGGAAAAATAAATTCAAATTAATAAAAGTGTTTTTGATTTTTTTTAATGGAATTTCATTCCATGATCCTTGGTCGTCACACTATTAAACATGGCTTTCCAATTTGTGTAGTTACTAATTTCTTGCCATTTGAGTGAGAGCTGAACTGATGATCAAGGTGCCAGGCACAATAGTAGAGGCCTTGCCTGGTTAATTCCTCAACTTGATCCATCTTTGCGGGATGAATGGGGAAAGCCTGTTAGTCATGGTGGCAGTGCATGAAAAGGTTCCTGGCAAAGAGAAAGTCATGAAAGGAATCTATAGGGTGGAGGTTTCAGTTGGTATGGTTTTGGGATCTCAAGGGATTAGTTAGATTATCAGAGTTGTTCATGATCAACTGCTGTAGTGAGAGAACACCAGAGGTCTAGTGAGGGAGGGGTGTTATTGTTAGGATGTGTTGGGGAGATGTTGGGTGGTCAATATTAAGGTCACAACCTTGCAGTGTATGTGATTGACAGGGGGGGGGGGGGCAAAGAGAGGGAACTGTAATGTGGGGTAATTTGAAGAAAAGCCCCATGTGTCTGAGACTTGTCTTGGATCTGCTCAGGCAGTCCCCTTTAAGTAATGTGAAAACAATCCTTGCATTTTGCACAATTGTGATTTCTGGAAATTATGTACACGGGCGCGTGGCATGTTTTTGGCTGTTAATGTGCATTCCTCAGACCTTCAAGCAGTTGTGTCTCCTTTGCACAGATAACACAGAAACGAACTTGCCATCTTCATGACAAATGCAGCAAGTACCTCACCATTTTCAGCAATCCGTTTTCCAACACCATTCAGTTGCAGATTGCATTTAATCTTTGCACTGTGTGATTTAATTTTAAGTCATTCTCTTTATTATTCTCATTAGCAATTTTCCACTGCCTCCTTTCCTTGGCAGCATTCTCTTGTATGAAAACAGATGCATAGAACCTATTCAGTACCTCAGCCATGTCTCCTGTCTTCGTAAGATCTCCTTTTCTATTCTTCTGACTATGCTTTTTCTATTCTTATCTTTATAAAAGTCTCCAGTGTTTCATTTTATGCTACTGGCTTTATATTTGCATACAGTTCCTTTGCCTCTCATTGTCTGTATTTTATTAATTCAGCCTAGCTTTCTACTGCATTATAAGCCTAACGTTTTATCATAAGCCTTTCTTTTTCTGTCTCATTTTAATTATTTTGGTATCCAGGGAGTTCTGGCTCATGGGGATGCCCTGGTGGGAATTCATCTAATCTATGCAAAACTATAATAACTTGATATGTGAAATGATGAGGCAAAAGCACCTAGTCAAAATGTAATTAGATGTCATGTATGGAAATTCATGCACCTCAGAGACTATTGGGTAGGCATTTACAAATATCTTTAAACTTCCTCTAAGAATTTAAAACAGCTGCAGAAAGAATTGAAAATAAAGTATCAGAGAAACTGCTGTCAGAGGATTATGAATTGGTTGACTAAAAGCCTACAGATTACAGGAATCAGTAGACCCTGATGGGAAATTAGCTGGTTTGTACAATTTCTGAAGGTCGTGGTTGCCAACTATTTCAGGTGAAAGACCACAAAAATGACCAAAAATAACACTGTATAAAAAAATCAAGAATAATGTAAATTGGCTAACCTTTTTTTTGAAGGTAATCAGTTGTAGCACGAGGATAGATTATTGTCTCATTGTCAAAAAGTACAGATATATTTCTCAACTTGGCTTTCTTAAACAGCCAATATTCTTGCCCAAACCATTGAAATTCACTGAGTGTCCCCCTCAGAAATTGTTCGACTGTTTTATAAATATTCTGCTTTGGGGCTGCCCCAGTGTGGGTTAGTGACAGGAGAATTAGGATAGAGTTTGGAAAGAAACTTGATTTCTTATTAAGGCTTTATGGTCTGAAGTTTAAACTGGTTTCCCTTTCCACGGATATTGAATTTTTCCAGCATTTCTGTTTGTCTACCAGGATGGAGTTGATGGGCACGTGAGAGGGAATAGTTTACAGAGTAAGAGTAAAGAGGGGGGAAGGGACAAACGAGAATGCTCTGGAGAGCAGGCAACATCTCAATGGGCAGAATAGGTTCCTGAAATATTATCATATCATATCATATCATATATATACAGCCGGAAACAGGCCTTTTCAGCCCTCCAAGTCCGTGCCGCCCAGCGATCCCCGCACATTAACACTATCCTACACCCACTAGGGACAATTTTTACATTTACCCAGCCAATTAACCTACATACCTGTACGTCTTTGGAGTGTGGGAGGAAACGGAAGATCTCGGAGAAAACCCACGCAGGTCACGGGGAGAACGTACAAACTCTTTACAGTGCAGCACCCGTAGTCAGGATCGAACCTGTGTCTCCGGCGCTGCATTCGCTGTAAAGCAGCAACTCTACCGCTGCGCTACCGTGCCGCCCTGTGAGAAATATTGTGAGAAATATGAGAATTTTCTTACCAGTTCCTCACCACTACCTCCCTTCTAAGTTTTCCTTGCCAGCTTGGCCCTACAAAGCAGCCATTGGATCAGTCGACTGCCTAACTAGAGCCAGCACAGTGACACAGCGATCTAGTTGCTGCCTTACAACGCCAGAGACGCATGTTTGATCCTGCCCACGGGTGCTGTCTGTACAGAGTTTGTACGTTCTCCCTGAGACTGCGTGGGTTTTCTGTGGGTGCTCCAGTTTTCTCCCATCTTCCAAAGACGGGCAGGTTTGTAGGTAAATCGGCTCCTGTAAATTGCCCCTAGTGTGTAGGATGCGAATGTTGGATAACACAGAACTAGGGTAGGGTGATCGTTGGTTTGCACAGACTTGGTGGGCCGAAGAGCCGGCTGCCATGCTGTATTCTAAACCAAACGTGCTGATATCAAGAGAGTGCTACAATGTTAGATGTGCCATCTTTGAGATAAAATATTATACCGAGGTCCTAAAATACAAGGGAGTTATCCCTAGAGCAGTGGCAATGTTTATTCCTAATCAACATCAAACTAAACATCTGCTCAGCTTCATCACATTG